>NC_092378.1:15061998-15362236 GCF_030028105.1 Mobula birostris
CTACTGGTATGTAATGAGAAAGTGTTGATTGGTAAGGGCTAAGCATAATACCATATATTTTCATTTGGTAAAAGCACTATTCCAGACGTGTACATTTTTATCTAAGAGCGTAACAGTTTTGTAATAGATATTATCCTATCTGTTTCATTGGGATATATTTTAAGTAGTTTTCTTCTTCCTCCCCCACACCACTTCATGAACCGAACAGTTTATTTCCATTGAATTGAAAAGGTGTCTCATTTCAAGTCTAGAATATGTGGAGGCTCATTCATACAATAGACTTACAGCTCTGTGAACCCAGCGGCTGTTTCAGTCGGATATTGGTCAATTAACAAAAGACAACCTCAGGCAGTGTACCCACCACTTGTTGCGCTGTAGTTGGTTCCAGATCTGGGGACATGGGAAGTTTTTTGCAGATTTCTTAGAAAAATAAAGTCGCAGAGTGCTGGAAACAAAACAGACGGTGTTTTAAAGAAATCCCAGCTACACAGGGTCTGGCCTTTAGGTCATTTTCTACTGACAGAAAATTCCTTTTCTGTTAAGTATGATTTGAAGAGCGTCCAACATTTTGCCTCAAATTCATTTAAGCAACAATGCAGCTTTTTGCTGTGTGGTGTAGTATTTCATCAACTGTGCTTGCACTGTGTCGGTAACATGACAGTGCCGTTAAAACAGTTCTGAGTGTTCCATTTCTTTGTTATTGATATAAATTAGTACAATGTGCATTTTGATTCATGGTCTAACACTGTATTAAGCAACATATTTTAGCAATGCAAATGACTGGAGAGTGTTGTCTGTGCAAATACTGCTCCTTTTGATGGAAGGAAGCCAGGTATTTATAGGGTTAAATCTTTCGGAAGAACCTAAAAGCCCATAACTCTGAGTACAACCTGAGGCATTTGTTAATAAGGTCTGCACTTCAATTGTTACCAGGTTTCTGAGCAATGTGTAAATCCTGCCTTTTTTCAGGAATGACAATTAGACATATATCACACTCAATCTGTTTTCCTGAAGCCATTCATAAAAATCAGATGGTGGGGCCTGGCCAGGAGCTTGCTTGATGCTGGGGTAAGAAGGGTTGAGAATAAGCGTTTGGTAAACCCCTGTCCGTCCACCCCCTTACCCCCTGAACCCCACTCTCTGCCTCTGCAGTCATCGATGGTCCATTTGTTGAGATTATGGGAGGATTGAGTGCTTTTTGGAAGGGCAGCTGGTAAAATTACTCTGACACATACTGGGCAAGGAGCCAATGCTGGCCTTGATTCAGACATTGTCTTTCTCCTCATTGAACTGTCAGGACTTAATTCATTGAAAAAAAAGTCAGGGAAAAAAGCCAGTGAGCTGGCAACTCTCTCAGAGTGTTTCTTTTAGCCACGGCATGCAGAAGTCAAATTAATTCAGACGGCGTAACCAAAGCCCTGTTTTCTTAGTATAACATTTCTTCTGTTTCGAGAGATTGTAGAGCTATGCAGGTATAAGCCTACAGGTTAGGAAGAAACGAGAAGTGTGAAAAGAAATGGATCTGAATTTGGAAGGTCCTTTTTCCTTCAGGGAAATCAGGGAAGGCTATTTCACACTGATGTATTTATATGCTTGTAGCGAATGCGAGTAAGAACAACCTGAATACTTGATGAAATCTAACTGTAATTTTATTTTTTTTTCAGCCACAGCAAGAGGTCCAGAAGAAGCCTGTTCAGGTAGTGTGGATTTTTATTGCAATATAGAGTAATGGTTTAAGCAAAGAACTATCTGGGGTAGGGAAGTGGAGAGCCTGAACTGCTTTCAAAGTTGAAGTTAATCTCAAGGACATGAGCTCATGTGGGCTTCCTAATCTCAGCTGTCTGAGGAAATAGTGATAAATTGTATAAACATGGGGACTACATGGAAGTTCTTGGCGGATAATGTAAATCTTACACTACATTCTGAGGAATCTCTTCCTTTTCCATCTGTTTCCTTCACTGTATTGTAACAGATGTCTTTACCATGTGGTAATCTGGATCAGTTTAAAAACTTCTGATCTTATAGTAGACTTTGGGGTTACGTACACATGGCCTTTTTATTTCAGCTAACCTTTTCTTGTATAGCGAGGATTGGTAACTGGAGTGAAAGAAGTGAACTTGATCCACAATTAGAAATCTAGTCTGCAGATCACATTCTTGGCAGTGTGGTGGTGGTAATCCAAGTGACTGGAAAGTCAGGGAGCCCTTTGTTTTAAAAAGCTTATATGCCCAGCTTCTTGAAGAGTGCAACGTTTGGTTGAAAATTAGATGTCCACTTCACACAGGACCAATGCACCATAATGAGTACATTAATTTTCAAAGCTTCAGTATTGCTGCACTTTTTGGCCACAAGCCAGGAGAGATTATTGTGCTCGCAATTCCAGATGAACCCCCTCCATAGACCTCCCAACATTTGTATGCCACATTAAGGATGCTTCTTCCCATTCAAATGGAGCTTATTTTTTGCTAGCCCTAATTAACATAGGTAATGCTTGCAAATACATATATTGTTTAAATGGATGTGTGTGCACATTTGTGCTTCTTTTGCCCTCCCCTTTCAGCTTCCAGCTCTTAGCATAAATAAAAACAGCAAATACACTTCGAAAAATACTTTGCAGCTGTAAATCATACTGTGATGCTCCAGGGTGGTGAAGGTGCTATATAAATTCACATTTTACGCCGTTACTTCTTGCTGTACCGGCAGACAGTTCCACTGTGGATACCTCACAGCCATGCTTGACTGCATTCTGAAGTCAGCAGCTACTGACGTGCACTTTCTGGCAAGGGATCAGTGGTTGGCATTTAGTAGCAGCGACCTTGCTCCAGCCAGCCACCCCCTGAGTTTTGGGGAACTGAAACGAGTGTCTGATTTTTGCCACCTGAACCATTAGTAGAGTTTAACACCAGCAAATTTTTTTTTTTTTTTTTTTTTGCATTGGTTCCCAATCTTAGTGAGTTTTGTTTCGTCAGCTTGACACATGGAAATCCCATCACCACGTTCAAACCAAATAACTGAGAAATCTCCACAGAATAGGTTTTCTGTTTGTGCAGTGCAGACTACATACGCACTCCCCGTAGGAACACAATTTGCTGAAACATTTGCAATTTCTCCCCCTCATGACAAGCAGAGACCACTTCTCATTTTGGGCACTGGCGTGCGGAGGTATCGGAATTAAACAGGAAGAATTATGGTTCCTCAGTGTCAGATCTACTCCTCTCCAGGGCCAATTAGTGAGTTAGAATGACTGGTCAAATATCAAGAATGCCCTAGAATCCTATTTACCTAACCTTAAAGTGTAATGGAAGACTTTGTAGTCCATCTGGCAAGCCCTGGAAAATAATGCTTTTCAGTCCCTCTCAAATATGTATCCAATTCTCTCTAATTTTCCCACATTACCTGGTTCCCTGAGCAGCGGATTCCATATGTTTGACATCCTTTGCACATACTTTAACCTATTGGAAGCACCTTCTTTCAAAGCCTTCACCCACATTCCTGTCTCGACAGTTGTGGCAGTCTTGAGCAGATTGGAGTTAAATTTATCTTTCCTCTTAAAAAGTTTTGAATTGTATATCCAATTGAAGTGTTTCATCTGTCTAAATAGTTCACATAGCTTTGGCACATGAGCACGCACTTTGGTTGCTCTTCTCCCAATTCCTCTCTTATGATACGATGATGGGACAGTCAGTTTCAGTATGGAACTACAGACTTCCACACCTACCTTGACTATACACCCCTCACCCTGCCTCCTGTAAGGACAACATTCCTTTTTCCCAAGCAACATACAGAAAATGCTGCAGGAACTCAGCAGGCCAGGCAGCATCTGTGGGGAAAAAGTCTACGTTTCAGGCCGAGACCCTTCTTCAGGACATTTTCCCCATTTTCTTTCTCTCTGTTATGTTTGTTCCAATGATATGGGCTTTTGTTCTGGTGCAACTGTTTTCTCTTGTATCCCAAAACATGGCTTACATTCTGCAATAGTGGAGGAAGCCACATTTCCCACACACCTCTCTCACTCCTTCCCCCGTGAATAGCACAAAGACAAGAGATTTCCTGGTATTGCTCTTCCACCTCACCAATTTCATCACCAGTTTCACGCTCAATACAATGCCCCTTGTGACTTTTGCCATGCCTAACACTATTCCACCACCAGTCACATCTTCCCTTTCTTTATTTTGTAGGGGTCATCCTTTTCACGACTCTATTGTACATTCTTCTCTCCCACCCACCATTCCCATTCCACAGCATCTTCTCATGTAGACAGAAGTTGTGTAACACCTCTTCCCGCCACCATCCAAGGACCCAAACAAACAATCTAAAGTTTGTTTGCAGTTACTGAAATCTAGTCTACTGCATTTGTTGTTCACAAGGCTGCCGCCTCTACATCAGAGAGACCAAACACAGATTGGATGAAGGTTTTGCGGATCACATTTACTCAGTCCATCAGGGTGACCCTGAGCTTCCTGTTACCTCAGTCCCATTGTCCTTCATCCCGTCTATCTGTGGCCTCTTCTAGTACTGTAGTGATCCCCAATGTAGACATCTTGTCTTCTGTCAAGGTACTTTGCAACCTCCTACAATGAACACTGAATTTTCGAACTTGAGGTAATCTGCTCTGTTATCATTACCATGCCAATATCCCTACAAGCGGTACATTAGTCAGTGACAAGTCACCTGACCTATCTTAGCCTATTGTTTGTCTCATACATCACTCTTACTCGCCAGCTCCACTTTGAACTAAGTAACCCTTCCATTCTCACTTCTGAGGAAGGGACATTGATCTGAAGCTCAAATTTCTCTCTACTGATCACAGATGCTGCTTAACTGGCTGAGCTCTTCCAGCACTTCATATTTAGTACGTCTGCATTCCCTTATAGACTTTTAACTGGTCTTTTTAATTGAAAATAAGGAAATGGGAAAGCTATTGAAATTTTGCTATGCATCATCGCTCGGGAGCAAAGCAAGCTTCTGAAAATTAGTATTGAATCAGAAATGAAGTCTCACCAAAATTAATGGAATCAAATCATATTATTGAGCTATGTGTCACTAAAGAATGACAACCCTTCTGAAATATATGGCTTCCATCCAAGGGGTTTTGAAGCATTAGAAAAAAAACATTGTAACTGCCCTAATCATAACCTTCCCAAGCTCTTAATTTGGGAAACTGTACACTGGTAAATTGCAAATGTCAATTAGCTTTTAAAGGCGGTGGGGGTGGGGGAGAAAACCTTTAAGTTGTCTGCCAGGAAAGTGCTGGAGTCCATTACTAGGGAGATGGTTGCTTAAATTTTCAGCTGATCAGAAGGAAGCAGTGTGGAACTTCATGCCTGAAAAACCTGCCAGATATCATTGAAGTGAACTACAACTAGCATCAGAGAAATGGCTATGGATGTTATTTATTTATATAGACTTCCAGAAGAGTTATAAAGAGTTTCCTTTTTAAATGCTAAAGCAAAAAGAGTGGAATTGAACGTAAATCGTTTCCTTGATTAAGAAATAGGCTGAGTGGCAGAAGATGGAGGGTTGGAATATTGGAAAAGTTCTCTGTAAGTGTGATGTGACTTGAGATGTCCACAGGGACATTTGGAGGGGTTACAACCATTTTTCTTATTTATTAGCAATTGACACAGTAGGAGAGAAAATTTTATTTCTATTTGGAGGATGCAAAAAAGCCAAAAATGCAGATACTTGTAATTTAAAAATAAAAACAACAAACGATGAAAAAGACAGTAAATCATTGACCTTAAGCTTTTACTCCACTCTTGACTGCTTTTGAATAGAGGTTTATTATAGTAAAACTCTGGTGAAGCCATACCCTGGTGACTTGTGAACACTTCTGGACATCTTGGGGGGGAGGGAGGAAATATGGGCCTTGGAGGAAGCATAGTGTAGATTTACCAGGACAATATTACATTCCAAGAGTTAGATAACAAAATTGAGAAATGAGGATTACATTCCTTAGTAAGTTAGTTTAATAGCTGACTTGATTGATATTTTCATGGTATCATGAAATAGACTAAAACTATTTTTACTTAATGGGAAATCTAGGACAAGGAGGATATAGCTAAATCAGAAGTGAACACAGGAAACATTTCTTCCACACATAAAGCACAATGGAAGTTTTCAAGCCTCTCACAATCAGTATTTAAAGCTATATCACTAGTTAACTTTAACTTTGAGATTGACTTAATTTTATTATGAGAGATGTTGAGGGATATTGGTCAAGTGTTCATGGATGTTCCTACTCCCAAGTGTGGTTATATCTCCGATCAGTCATTATCATATTCAACAGGAAAATTGACATTTCCTCTTACTTTGCAATGAACATTGATGTTCCATCTGTTCAAGGGATGTATGTGCCATACTCACGCTGGCTATTGCATGCCTCGTGTAGATACAGTACCTTTGCTTCTGCATATGATGCCGTTAGATTTAGAGTGTTATCAACTACAACCCCCAATCTTGTTGTCTTCACCCTGTGGCCAGAAGTGCAGCAAGACAGCCCCACCACTTACTTCCTAGTCCTTGCATTTAATTACAATTCTTCAACTGATCTTCCAAATTCAGCCTGGTGCCTGTGTTCAGAAGTTGAAATTCACAGCTTCCCATGCCCTTTTCTATTAACATTCCCTGTTTCTGTATTCCAGTGATGAACTGCGGCATTGTTTATTCAAAGCAACAATCACCTCGATGTCAACATAACCCTACAACTAACCCTTTGACCTATTCTCCCTATTCCCGTTGGTTTATTAGCAAGTGTAGGTTTGTGTCACTGCAGATTGATACAAGATATCATGACCTATTCATAATTGGAGAACTGAGCATTACAAAATTACGTGAAGCATTGCTGCCATTCTCCTGTCATACCGCATTAAAGGAAATTGTAAATGCAGAGTTGGAACACATGCTACCTTCCTGTCTGCGACTCTCAGATTGAGCCTTGCATATACAAGTCTATGTTCTCATATCTGGCTTCCAAGTAACTACTTTAGAAATTGACCCTAATCTATATGTTCTTATCAGTTGTAAGACTTGTCCCCACAGTTGTAGAATAGCTTACCCTAAGTGACTTAGCCTGTTTCATGTCTTGTTCAAGAATGTGTACTCGGCTTGTGTGTTAAATAAGCCTCAATCTTCCTCCATTGACCCAAGGAAAAAATCTGAGTTTTACACTTTATTTTGCCTCGACTTTGATACATGTTGTTTGGATTCCAAGAGGTCACGGTGAAATTTCATGGTCCCAAATACAATTGGAATTGTAACTGAATTTCAAACATCTGGAATTATTTTAATGGGTTTTTACTGATCCTTTCCAAGCCTACTTACTCAACCCAAGTCCAATTGGAACTGATTGCGTTGGGCTCAGATTGATCATGAGTATATTCCGATAAAACATTCAAATATAGGTCAGGCTCAGCTGAGACTTCATCAATACACTTTAGCAAGTTTTTGTTTCCACTTTGCTGCAAATGCCTCCCATATTTTTTTCTCTGGCTTCCGATGTGAGACTCGACATGTTTGACAGTTTTATATATACAGTAATGATTGGGTCAGATCAGGTTGGATATGAAAAGCAAATTAAAAACCCATCAGGTTTTCCAGGGGTTCAGATTCGGATGGGTCAGTTTGGGGTTTTAGTTTTATCTGAAGCAGATCCTTTAATCTAGTTCTGCTTTTTATAGCACTTTATTGTTTTTATAAAGGTTGGACAAAGGAAATTTCCAAAAGATCTCCATTTTGACTGAATTGTAATGTGATATGCTGCAATTTTGATCATCTTTGGCTGTACAAATGTGGTGCATGTATTTATTAGCAAGCTGGGTGGTCAGGGCTGATAAATGAAGACTTGAAGAAGCATTCCACTTGCACTGTATATGCAACTGTGTGTGTTTCAGTTTGCCTTCACTGCCTGTGCAATGTATGCATTTATGGCCCGGTTGAATTTGAGTCATCATTGTTTAGTTTTTTCTCACAATTGAACAGCACTGTAGGCAAATACTGAGCACTCCCACATAATATTCACAAATGCCAGCAAAAAAGGCAGGATTTGCCATGAAGTGCCTTGAGGTATATTTAGACCTGTAAGATCATAATGCTTGAAACCTCATTTTCTTCATGGTTTATTAACCTATACCTTTTGGGGCTGCTGATCTGAGTCCCTGTAACAGCTTTTCCGATTACAATGATATTAAGTCAGAGACCTGGTGGGATCTGAGAGGCTGGATTCAAGCAGATGTATTTGGTACTCAAAGCACAAGGGAACCATGCTAAAAGCCAGACATTGATGTAGTGCACAGGCCACACAGCAAGCAGGTGAGTGCACAGGATGAGATGCTGAGCTGTTACACAGGGCCCAGACGATATGGAAAGGTGCAGTATTGTGTCAGAAAAATTCTTCTTTGTCACAGAGAAGACTATTTGCCCTGCTGTGCCCAGAAGGTGCGTTTATTTACCCCAAGAGGCCTCTTGAGACTCCAAGCAGAAAGTCTGCATGTAGTTTCTTGCTCAAAACTCAGTAAATACTGGAATCAGATCATGATTACAATTCAACAGGAGTATGTTAGGAGGCTTTGAGCCAGTAGCTTCAGCATTGCCTTAGCCAACACACAGCAACAGTCCTAGCAGTTAAATAACTGGGGTAATATTAATTGGTTGCAGGAGATTTAAGGTAGGCTCTCCCCAGTAATTTCCTGGGAAAACATCTGATTTAAAATTAATTCATGTGCTTTAGGAACTTTTCATTGATCTTAACTACCCATGTTTCATAGGGATAAGTAACTGAACAAGGACTAGATTTCATAGTCTTTTGAGTTTATGAAAACCTAATTGTATTAAAGAATTATCCAAGTGAAGGTTTTTAGCTGAAGATAACATCATTTGTTCGAGTGAGTGCTGATGTGGATTTAGAACCACTGCTCAAGGGCAAGCGGAAGGCAACTCAAAGAACAAGACAGTAAATCAGATGTTTGTAGAGAAGAGTAATTTCACTTATATACAAGTTCCAAATGCACTCACATTCCAGTCGTGGTCTTCAGAAACAACAATCCCGACTGTCCTGGCTTAGTTTATTGGTGAAGAAGGAAAGGCAAGCTGTGTTTCCTGGGAATGTGGAAGAATACTTCAGAGATGCAAATAGCAAAGTTCATTTTTTACACAGCATCAACGGTGTTTTGAAATCATGTGGGTTTTTGCAGTGGAGTGTAAGAGCTTTGAATAGTTGACCAGACAGTAGTTCAAATTGACAGGTAAATGCTATTCACAATGAATAAGCTGCTGCAGGTAGTTAAGAGATGATCCTGTTCAGCTTGTCAGATTGTAATGAATTTGAACAGACTATCACAATACCTATAATTGACAGGAGATAAATTTACACCATTGTAGATCCTCTTACATTTTGCGAAATTAGCATTTGCAACTTTTATGTTTAATCCACTTTTACATTAACCTCATTTGATTCGCTTTTATCAAAGTTGCTACTGCACTATCATTTAACAGCAGCAAACTATAAGAGTTATGAAATCTTTTGGTGACCTTTAAGTTTGAAGTGCACTTTGAGACTTGAAGTGAAGTGCTGTGTATATTCCTTGACCACTTCTCGTGATAGAGGACCAATTAAGGTTGCAGATTGTTGGCTGGGTAAGTTGGTTGCTCAGTTTTCAAGCTTCACTGGATCTCATTGTAGTGACCGTTTCATTTTGCAAGCACAATTGGCAGGCTGCAATTTCAGGCAAAAGATTAGATGCAGTTTGTTTTTAAGAAAAGTCTCCATTATTACATTCAACAACTCAGTGATTAGACCATCTCCTTTTCTTTCTGGGAAGAGGGAAAGGACATGTATAAAATGGAATTGACTTCCTTTTCCTAATCTGTCACTAATTTTGTTTCAACTGCCATCACTGAGAGAGTTGTGTCAAGCAAGTCACTAAAATCTAGTAAGAGCGCTGCATTAACATTAGTAGGGATAAAGACTTGCATTTCCACAACACACTTCAAGACTATATTCTAAATCAATTCAGAGACAAAGCATGTACGTATACACCAGTCTGCCACAAACGGCAATGAGGAATATCTAGAAAAAAAAACACTTTATGAGGGAGAAATGTTGGCCCTGGCACTGGGTTAACTTTCACACACTGTATAAGAATTAATCTTTAAAGATCAGATGAGATATCAACTTAACATCTCATCCAAATGCTAGGATCCCTAACTCTGATCAGGGCATCAGAATGACAGCCTTGCCTTTTGTGTTCAAGTCATTGTAGTGGAACGTGACCCATGAGCGCTGAGCCGCACATGATTTTATTTATTTCTGGAGATACAGCCCTTCCAGCCCTTTGAGCCATACCATCCAGCTACCCCTGACCCCTCCCAAATTTAATCCTGGTCTAATCACAGGACAGCTCGCAATGACCAATTGTGTGAAGAAACAGGAGCACCCGGAGGAAACCCTCGAGGTCACAGGGAGAACATACAACTCCATACAGGCAGTGGCAGAATGTTTCACTGCATGCAGTTATCTCGTTCCCTCTCATTGATTGCTTTGGTAACTCCCCCAACCAGTCCTTCCATATTATTACTGCTTCCTTTCAAAGTACAAGTCCAAATATAAAACTAAACTGATCTGAATTCTTTGTTTTCCATTTGTTTTTAAAATCGAGAATGTTGTGTTGTTAATAATTACTTGTCTAGAGTCCAACTTGGCATGTATCACTCACTTTATCCCTCATCTAGCTAATTGCTGCCTTATATGCAGCTGTACACCAGGGCTTCAGATGGATTCAGGCTTCTAAGAAGAGAATGGACTCAAGATATATAGACTGCACTGTTCGATAACATACTACTGGTCCACTCGTGCTGGCATCCAGAACATTGCATGCTTCCATCAATCTGATGGTGGGGGTAATAAGGGGAACCGGGCGGGGGGGGGGAGTGGGAGTCCGGGGGCCAATAGATTGTAGCTTTTCAATAGGGATACACAATATACATCCTGAAATTCTTTTTCTTCGCAAACATTTACGAAAACAGAAGTGCCCCAAAGAACGACTGACAGTTAAGTGTTAGAACCCCAAAGTCCCCCCCAACTTACCCCTCCCATGCATAAGCAGCAAGGCAATGACCCCCCCCACCAGCAAAAATTCATCTACCCACCCCCCCCGCCCACCAAGCAATCAAGTGTGCAGCAAAGCATCAATAAAGACACAGATTTGTAGTACCCTAAAGACTACTCGTTCACCCGGTAATTCAACATGTCACAGGCTCGCTCTCTCTCTCTATTAAGGGAAAAAGGGGTGTCCTCATTTCACAGCAAGAGGGGAGACATAACAAAGCAACACGATGATTTATGGTGTTGCATCGCTTTTTATGATTTATGATCTATGGTGTTAAATCTGTTGCGTCGCTTTTCCAAGCTCTGTGCCCAAAGAACTTGAGTCTCTGGGCAGACAGCCAGCAGCCAGCTCGCCGCTTACAATTTTCCGTCTCCCACAGCACATCAGGTGGCGGCACCAGCCTTGAATCCACCCACCATCTGAGTCACGATCGTGTGGGTAGTCAGAGGCTTTTTCTCAGGGCTGAAATGGCTGCCACGAGAGGGCACAGGTTGAAGGTGCTGGGGAGTAGGTACAGAGGAGATGTCAGGGGGAAGTTTTTTACGCAGAGAGTGGTGCGTGCGTGGAATGGGCTGCTGGCAACGGTGGTGGAGACAGATACGATAGGGTCTTTTAAGAGATTCTTGGATAGGTACATGAAGCTTAGAAAAATAGAGGGCTACGTATGGGCTAATCCTAGGTAATTTCTAAAGTAAGTACATGTTCGGCACAGCCAACAACTGCCTGGAAGCTGGTGACCCTAGATTAAAGAAGACAGATAGCACCACTCGCTGACTTGTGATGATTCAATTCTGCCCAGCAATCAATTTACATCATTGTTCTGCTTCACCTGTGAGAGAAATTACAGTCAATAAGTTGCATAGTAATTGAGGGCAGAAAAGTATATGTAACTGACTCTACATTTTCATTGTTTTGTGAGCTAGTCCTATTTTTATGTCACTACAAAGAACTGACCATCTTTGATCGACTCCCTACATCAGGGTGCAGCAGGGCATTGCTCCAAAATGTCCACATCCATCTTTTGCCTCCACAGGTGCTGCCTGACTTCATTCTTTTTTCTTCCAGATTCTAACATCAATCATCTCTATTGTCATCTTAGCACCTTTTGTCCACCTTTTGAATTATTTTAATGAAAATTAACGTGTGGAAATTCTTTCAGATCAACGACATTCTGTTAAATCACATAAACATTTATTTAAAACTGGCTCAAGAGGCTGGGTTGAGATGTGAGTTATACTCAATAGCATCCAAGTTAGTTTGCCTAGTTTGGAGACTGGTTTCAGTGGATCAGTGGTACCAGTTTTTGGTTGGAAATAAGTTTAGTTGTGTATTATGGTGCTTTTCACCAGAGATAACTTGGCCTTGCCTCTGTATTTCAAGAGGTCCAGAAAACTGCTTCTACACTGGGCTGCTCTTGTGATGCGATCCGTAAGCCAGATGGATCCCTCATCCCTTGTGTATTTTGGGGTATTTTATATCTGCAGCTCGATGACTGATAATCACAAACATCCTTGCTGCAGACCAACTACTCCTTAGCAAGTGTAGAACCAAGTCCCAGCAGCTCCATCATAATCCTGGCTGAGATAAACCTATCCTCCTGTAGACGGCTGTTTGGACGTGGACCTTTGTGATTCCCTGGCTGAGCCATTGTGCTTGTAAATCAATGTATTTGAACCATACAGACTCAGATATCTCCAAATTAATTAACCAAGTTTGGTTGGAAGTTTGCATTGCCGTTTAGCTATGTAGAGAGTTACATTCAATGTGGAAGATCACTAATATGACATTTCTCTGTAATGGATTTTAAAGGTTTGTGTGAAATATTTCATTGCACATTATGGATACTCTTGCATAAATAAAATTGCTTGCTGTTTCTGAATATTATTGCTTGATTCAAGGGGGATGTTCAAATTGTTTGGATTCATTTGTTCAGCATAGATCTAACAGAGAGATAAGAGAGAACAGATACTGGAATCTGGATCAAATCTCCTGAAGGAACTGTACCGTAAAGCGTTGTGCTAACCACAGTAGCGCAGTAGCACAATGCTTTATTGTACAGATGACCCAGGTTCAATTCCCACCACTGCCTGTAATGAGTTTGTACGTTCTCTCCGTGATCATGCAGGTTTCTTCTTGGTGCTCTGGTTTCCTGCCACTGTCCAAAGACATACCAGTTGGTAGGTCAGTAGCTCATCGAAAATTGTCATATGATTAGGCTCGGATCAGATTGGGGGAATTGCTGGGTGGCATGGCTTGAAGGGATGGACGGGCTAATTCCACGCTGATTCTCGATAAATAAATAAAAGAGCTTCGGGTCAAGCAGCGTGTGTGGGAGAAATGAACTTGTCAACAGTTTGGTTTGTAAAATACATCAGGACCCTTGATCACTGAGCTCCCCCCAGCAGATTAGTCCTAACAGTGCACAGTTGTCAAAATGTTTGTCACATAATAATTCCCATATTGGATAACAAAACATGAAATGGGCCTTTTGCTCTGCCATTCAATAAGATTTTCTCAATGCCTTTAACCCATGTCACTTGACTTCTTTGAACTCTGTCTTTCTTGAACATACTGAACTAATTACAGTCTTCTTGAGTGAGGAGGACTCACTACCCTGTCTGTGGGTGAAGAAAATTTTTCATCTCTCAATCCTGAACAGTCAACCCTTTACTTTCACTCAGTGGTTGCTGGTACGAGACAGCCCAGCCTGAGGAGTGATCAGCCTTACATCTACCCTGCCACATTCCATAACGATTTTGTACAATTCAGTGAGATTACCTCACATTCTCCTAAACTTTCAAAAATGGTCCCAGTATGCCTATCTCATCTTGTGCAACAAACCCACCATCCAGGAATCAGGCAACACACATCAAAGTTGCTGGTGAACGCAGCAGGCCAGGCAGCATTTCTAGGACAAGGTGCAGTCGACGTTTCAGGCCGAGACCCTTCGTCAGGACTAACTGAAGGAAGAGCTAGTAAGAGATTTGAAAGTGGGAGGGGGAGATCCAAAATGATAAGAGAAGACAGGAGGGGGAGGGATGGAGCCAAGAGCTGGACAGGTGATTGGCAAAAGGGATACGAGAGGATCATGGGACAGGAGAAAGAAAAGGGGGAGGGAGGGAAACGCAGAGGATGGGCAAGGGGTATAGTCAGAGGGACAGAGGGAGAAAGAGGAGAGAGAGAGAGAAAGAATGTGTGTATATAAATAAATAATGGATGGGGTACAAGGGGGAGGTGGGGCATTAGCAGAAGTTAGAGGAATTCCCCATCCAGGAATCAATCTAGTGAGCATCCAGGTGGAATCTCATTGGGGCTCCATGCATTTAGCCTAAGATTGCCCTGTTCATGTGCTCAGGTTGTCTGGCACTATCACCAAGGTATTTTCCCTTAATTGCTCACTTTAAGTATCCAGCAAGTTTGAAGTTAACCTGTGCATAACTGAAGCAGCAGGTGACTCCTATGGAAAGTCACGTGTGATGCCTGAAGTCCCTTAGCATCAGGCACAGAATGGGGAAAGGAGGAACATTCCAGAGAGTACTTCGGCTCCTGGTCTGGAAAGAAAGCTCAAGAAAATTAGAGTGTGCCCTCTTCTGAATGCTCTAAGACTCTTCTGGCATTCTGTTGAAATGAGTTCAGATTGTTACAATTACCAGTCATGGTTTTAATGAAATATTGCTCTAGGGTAGGCAATTGTCCTGTATCTGTTTCACTGAAAGTTGCAGTCATAGGGATAGGGGAAGCATTAACGTATTGGGACCCCAACACAAGATCCCTCTGTCCTTTTAGCAGCTCTTCACACTGGGTGGGTTGTGTTAAAATCCAGCCCAATGAGTCAAAAATGAAAATACTTCCAATCCAAAATTATAAAGCTGAAAAACAATCCGTGAAATGAGATTCACAGAAGAAATCGAGCTTCTAACCCTGTGTGACTTATTCGGAAGGTATTTCCCTGAAACCCCATCCACGGCCCCTTCCAGTCAAGATTTAACATTTCCATATCTGTGGTTCGCATGCCTATCTATTCAACAAGCATTCTTCACTATTTGATTTCTGTCAAAATGCAATGTTCTGTTCTTTTTCATTTGATTTAATGCAACAGTTCCCAACCTGAGGTATCCAACTTCTCATTAGTCAGTCAGGTGGTGGTGGTGGTGGTCGGGAAGAAGATTACAGGATTCCGTGAGTTGTTAGTACTGAGAACACTTAATTAGATAGTAATAAAAGAAGTAAGTGTAAACTGGATTTTCCTACCAAGATTTTGGAAATATCAGACTAAGCGTTTCCATCAACTATGCTCTTTAAATTAATGGTATAAACTCCACATTCATTGATCTGCATTGTTTCAAAGATTCTACTCATTTGCACAACCATTGTCTATTTCAGTTTAAGAATTTTCAGAAATTTTTATTAAAATAGTTGTATAAAGGTTGTATGACACATAATGCTGTAAAAAGTTTTAATCAATTTTGAACTACTTGAAGTCTTGCACTTGGTTCACTGATGGTGCTCATCTCTGAGTCAGAAATATGGCCAACTTCTTCCAAGTACTCTGAGCTTCACATGCCTTCCCAAGGTCCTGTAAATCAACATTCCAGTATCTGATACAGCACAAAGGAATTATTCTGCAGTCTTGGTCCACGCATCCCCTCCCCTAACCCAAATCACTAAAATAGTTTTATATTTTCATGATCAAAATGCTGTCTGAGGGGTGTTGCTGCACATAAACTGGACCCAAAGGTACTGTCTAGAATGATGCTGGTCATTTTAATGAACTGCATTAGAAGCATTCATAGACTAAATGTAAATATTTGCTTTTGTACAAGTTAGTTCCTGGGTAGCTTGTGATGAGGTGAGGAGGGTAGTTTGTTCAAAGTCCAAAGTAAGTTTATTATCAAAGTACATTTATGTCACCATACCCAACCCTGAGATTCATTTTCTTGCGGGCATACTCAAAAGAGCATAATCGAATCAATGAAAGACCGCACCAACAGGGTGACCAACCAGTGGGCAAAATACAACAAACTGTACAACTACAATAGAAAGAAAAAAAACTAATAATAATAACGGCAAATTTCAGAAAATATTCTGTGCACTCGAATGCACTACCTAGGAGAGAAGGGGAAGAGGAATAACAGACATTAAAATCTACACAAACAGTCAGATAAAACTTCTAAGGATACACTTGCAACAACAAAAACAGGAATCAGCACTCCATGCAAGCATAAGCAATTCTGATAAGAAGTATCCACACCTAAACTTAAATGAGAGCACAAGCCAGAAAAGTGAAGACATTATCACTATTGAAGAAAAAGTAAAAATGTAAGATATCCCCGTGATCTGAGCAGCCTAGATGTTGACAAGGAAACATCGAAAGCCTGCCTCAGAGTTGGAGACCTTTTCCCAGAAACAGAAGTGTTCCTTGTGGCAATACTGGACCAGGTGGTTAACACAAAAAATATCAAAGATACTTAATAAAAGACAATACATGTAGAAAATGCTGAGGGAAAAAAACAGAAATCCAACACATCATAGGATCTTGTAGCGGTTTAACACAATCTAATTACTTACACAGGCACAATCAAGTGGCAACATCATTCAGCAAAATCTTCCATTAAAATACAAACTCATAGATGAAATCACACCCTACTATAAATACAGGCCTGCTCCAGTTTTAGAGTTAGATTATCACAACTTATATTAAGACTGATCAGTTATTACAGATAGGACAATCCATAATAACCACCTGGAAATTGAAAGACTTTGGAACATGAATAAGGCATACATTGTCCTATTAGCAATATCTATGTAGATCTTCAGAAAGCCAAATACTAAACACTAGCAATTGACAAATGAGCATGCTTGACTATGTCTGTACGTTAGGTTTTACCAGCTGAGAAAAATAAATAATAATAATAAATAAGCAATAAATATTGAGAACATGAAATGAAGAGTCCTTGAAAGTGAGTCCATAGGTTGTGGGAACAGTTCAGTGATGGAGCAAGTGAAATTGAGTTAAGTGGTTCAAGAGTCTGATGGTTGAGGGGTAATAATTGAATCTGAACCTGGTGCTGAAAGTCCTGAGGCTCCTGTACCTTCTTCCTGATGACAGCAGTGAGAAGAGAGCATGACCTGGGTGGTGGGGGTCCCTGATGATGGATACTACTTCCTTGCAGCAACCCACCATGTAGATGTAGTCCATGGTCGGGAGGGCTTTACCTGTGATGGACTGGGCCGTATCTATTGCTTTTTGTAGTTTTTTCTGTTCAAGGGCATTGGTGTTTCCATACCAGGCTGTGACGCAGCCAGTCAGTATACTCCCCACCACACATCTATAGAAGTTGGTCAAAGTTTTAGATGTCATGCTGCATCTCTGCAAACCTCTAAGGAAGTATAGGCACTGCCGTGCTTTCTTTGTAATTGCTGGGCCCAGGACAGGTCCTCTGAAATGCTAACACCAAGGAATTTAACATTGCCATTTACTGTGAACATCTCCATGATCTAGGCAGCACCTGCAGAGTCCCTGTTCCTACCTATCACTTGTAGTCACAGCATCTCTTTCATACTTTGAATTCTTCAGCTTCTGGTTTGTCATTTCATCAAACAAACTTCAAAAATATTTTCTCATTACCCTTCCTCTTCCTTGTTTACATTTTGAAATCATGTACAGGCATAGCACCTCCATCCTCAGGTGTGCCAGGAACACCTTCTACCACTTCATCTGTCAGTAGTCCAATAATGCTTCTGTGCTGTCAAACATCCAACGTTATTCTAACTAACCAAACCCATAACCTTTGACACTATGAATTGCACCTCACTATCAGCAGTTCTATTCCCATCCATCATCACTGAATCAGGTTGCTTTCATGTCATTTTGGCAAGCTGCAACCTTCAATCTGTCCTTCCACCTGCCCCTGTTGCATTCTACAGCAAGGGTCACTCATTCCTAAATGACCCCAGTGCCACAGATTTAAAATTATCACCTGCATTTTCAAATTGTTTCTCTCTTCCTTCACTCTGACTGAGAATATTACCAAATTCTTCTTCCTTTTTACTCCCCAACCTTCATTCCACCGTAACTGTCATTCAACTGCCTTGGGAACATACTCTGGAAAAAGCCACCTAAAGTTCCCTCAAATTTATTGCACCCTGACACTTGATAGAACATTTGTTTACCAGTCCTAATGCATTGTTTTTAAAAATGACTTAACAATTGAGTGTGTAGTAAATGAGAAAATAAGTAATAATTTGTGTATCACTCAAATGAGTCCACTCTGTCCTGCAGCATTTCATAATGTTAGTTCACTCTAGCAACAATATCTAAGTCTTAACAACTCACCGCATGCCCAAATCATTAAATTCTGCAATTAAGTATTGCAAAGGCTCTCCATTTGGATTTGTGTGATGGTATTTTTACCAGAGCAAGTCAAATGATCTTATTGTCATAAATTGCAAGTGTCACTCCACCTACAAGAAGGCAGAAGAAAGGAAATAATAGGCCATTTAGCTTGAGTGGCTGGGAAAATGGTGGAGTTGATTATTAAGGATGAGTTTTTGGGGTATTTGGAGGTACATGATAAAATAGGCCAAAGTCAACATGGTTTCCTTAAGGGAAAATCTTGCCTGACAAATCTATTATAATTCTTTGTGGAAATACCAAGCAGGATAGGCAAAGGAGAACTAGTGAATGTTGTGTACTTGGATTTTCAGAAGGTCTTTGACAAGGTGCCACATGTTCGAGACTGCTTAACAAGATAAGAGTCTATGGTATTACAGGAAAGATACTAGCATGGATAGAGCTTTGACTGATTGGCAGAGGCAAAGTGTAGGAATAAAGGGAGCCTTTTCTGATTGTCTGCCAGTGACTAGTGGTGTCTTGCAGGCGTAGGTAGTGGGACTGCTTCTTTTTACGTTGTATGTCAATGATTTAGATGATGGAATTGATGGCTTTGTGGTCAAGTTTGCAGACGACATTAAGATAGGTGGAAGGTCGGGTGGTGTTGAGGAAGCAGCTATGTTGCAGAAGGACTTGGACAGATTTGAAGAATGGGCAGAGCAGTAGCAGATGGAATACAGAGGCAGTAAGTGTATGGTCATGCACTGTGGAAAAAGGAATAAAAGTATAGCCTATTTTCCAAAAGGGGAGAGAATTTAAAAATCTGAGTTGCAAAGGGACTTGGGAGGCCTTGTTTAGAATTCCCTAAAGGTTAATTTGCAGGTTAAGGCAGTGGTGAGGTATTCATTTTGAGGGGACTGGAAAATAAAGGATGTCATGTTGAGGTTTTATAAAGCACTGGCAGTTTTGGGCCAGTTACCTATGAAAGGATATGCTGACGTTGCAGAGGGTTAGAGGATGTTCGAGAGTGAGTCTGGGAAAGGCTTAACGTATGACGAGCGATTGATGGCTCTGGACCACTACACACTGGAATTTAGAAGAATGAGGGGAGAGGGTCACATGGAAATCTATTGAATGATGAAAGAGCAAGATAGAGTGGATGTGGAGGGAATACTTCCTATGATGAGGGAATTCTAGAACCGGAGGGCACAGCCTTAGAATAGAGGGGTGTCCATATAGGACAGAGAAGTGGAGGAATTTCTTTAGCCAGAGAGTGGTGAATCTGTGGAATTTGTTGCCACAGGCGGCTGTGGAGACCAGGTCATTGGGTTTATTTAAGGCGGAGGTTGATAGGTTCTTGAGTAGCCAGGGTGTGAAAGGTTACGTGAGGCAGCAGGAGAATGGTTTTGAGAGGGAAGCAGATCAGCCATGATGAAATGGCAGAGCAGATACAAAGGAGCAGAATTAGGCCATTTGGCCCCATTTCTGATGCCATTGCTGGAATTAGTATTGAGTAGTAACAAAGGTAGGGAGGGATGCTTAATCTACAGAGCCATATTGCATCTTCATCCACATTCCATGTGGTCACAAGCTCTATGATAAGCTGTCAGCAGCAGATTTTTTGGGTGGATTTTGCAACTATAGCCAGGGCAAAGGAGGTTTAGTGAGAAAACTGTCAGTGCGCCTATCCAGAACACTGGTGAGGCGCATGCAATGTCAGCATTTATTTCAGGGGGACTAGAATATAAAGGAAAGGATGTAGTGCTGAGGTTTTATAACTCAAAAGACGCCTTCCCAGCGTCATCTTCAGATAACCTCTGAAGAGTAGCTCATAATATATCTTCTGCCCAGATATAACTTAGAAATAAAAGTAGCTTATTATGAGAAGTTCCGGAAATATAGAAATGTTAATTGAACGACATCCAAGGAAGGAGAGCACATGGGGTTGTGCTCTCAAAATGAGAATGCTTCCCATTTTTAAAAAGATATGACTGGTGTAGCAGTCTTGTGCCAAGTAACACGTGCACCCCATCATTCCTTACTATTCCCAGACCACAGGTAGCTTGAGAGGAGTTTCAGAAGAACATTAATCTGCCCTTCAGTTAATTGAGGAAGTTTTATATATCTCCATGTCCAGGTAATGGCCCACCAATCTACATTTTTGTAAATTAATTAAATTTTCATGTATTAAATCCTTGACTGGCCATAAGACCATAAGATATAGGAGCAGAAGTAGGCCATTTGGCCCATCGAGTCTGCTGTGCCATTCAATCATGGACTGATCCAATTCTTCCAGTCATCCTCACTCCCCTGCCTTCTCCCCATACCCTTTGATGCCCTGGCTAATCAAGTACCTGTCTATCTCTGCCTCCCCAGCCGCTCATGGCAGCAAGATTTACCCCCCTCTGACTAAAGTAATTTCTCCGCATCTCTGTTCTAAATGGATGTCCTTCAATCCTGAAGTTGTAACTAAAAGCAACATGTTCAACTTTCTGCATATGTACACTTGCTGCGTGTACCAACAACTTAATGCAGAGATCACTGACTCTCTGCAAAAGGAAGTGCCTCTTGGCATCTAACTATATGCTTATTAGAACCCTTGTTCTTCCCTGAGCTATCAAGCTCAAGCAACCTATTTGCTTGGAGCGAGTCTAATCCTTTCCTTATTTTAAAGACCTCAGTCCTACCTCTTCAAAGTCAACAATTTCTTTCTTAAATATACAGCTCCTACTCTCTCAGTCAATCCTGGGTAACTGAAGACCTTTGAAAGGTAGGTAACCTGCTAACCTTTCTCCGAAATTTCTAAAGTCTCTCCATTCTCCATCTCAAAAGTTTTAAAACTTTTTGACATTATAGTGTTATATAGTGGCACCCACACCAGACTTTGAGGCAAGTGACCCTGGGTTTGAATCCGGCCAGCTCCTTGCCTGCACTGTATCGAGCATTGAACTACCAATTCAACCTCATAAGACAAGGCAAGGTTGCCACCTGATGTGCTACAAGGCATGAAGTGCAACAACAACTTTGAAATGTGCATGAGCTCACTTTACATAGTCTGGATTGTACAGATTAATGAAGTTTGAGAATATAACATGACATGTCTAAAGCTGTCCCACAATCACCATGGGTTATGGTTGGAAAGTAATGGGTCCTACTGGACAGCAACAGTTTAAAATGCCTTTGCTTCTGTTAAAACTCTAGATTAAGAAGAATGAAAAATTGAAATGGGGAAAATGAGAGAATCATCGGTAATTTATTTATTGTATAAAAAGGAGCAGACCTTTTGCTCCTTTGGGCAAAATGGGCCAAATGGGCTGCCGTCCTCTACCCTATGGTGCTTTATGATCTGTGAAAACTATTGTGTCTGGGTGGACAGCAGTTTAATTGTGCTACACACTGAACTGCAACAAGGGTGGAGTAAGACTAAGCCCTTATTCTCTAAATTACATCCTTAAACACAAACGTAAGGATGCAGTGCTTTGCTTAGAATTACTTAAGCAACTGTTCTCACTCATTTTAGCTCCAGGTGTCTAAAGTAACATGTGAGTGTTGGTCATTAGTGACTCAATGCCCGCTTATGAAGAGAAACGCAACCAGTTTTGTTTTGAGGCTTAAACCATTCCAGGTCTACATCATTAAAGAAAACATGGAGGGTACAAGTTCTAATTAGACAAAATATAACTTGCTAGTAATGCTGGCAAATTGGCCAAGTCTCCCACAGTTTAGTTTCCTTTTTATTGCTAAAGATTATTTTTTAATTTACAACAACTGTAATGCATATCTGTACTACCTGTGCCAAAAGTGTACCTTACCTGAAGAGGCTGCCTGAGAAGATATCATGATCCGTTTGCCTTTAGTGATTTCAAAGCACTAGTATATTCTCCAGCTATTTTAATTCAAGTATTTTAGAGCCGGCAGACTAAATGGTGGTTGCATTCATTCTAGGTATAAGCTATACATTTAGCTATGTGGCAGAAACCTTTGGTCAAAAAGAGTGCAGAGGATCTGCCAGACTCATTAATATTATTAAGTGAACTGAAACTTCCAGCCTAAAGGTGTTCCTTTTAAATCTCGACAATTTACTGGTAATACACGGTGCATCCAGGTTTGAGAATATGAACAAAGCACTAATTTTAATTTTGTTTCAATTGAGAAAATATTTTAAACTGTCAGTGCTAGAGCCCCTTGATATTTAATCGACTATTTGATCCTGAGGCACTCAGTCTTTAGTGAATAAGCCAAACCTGAACTGTCAAGTGCAATCCCTTGGAAACAGAATTATTATGGTATCAGTTTCAATCCAGTTGGCTGAATTAGTCAGCGCCTTGATTGGAAGCTCTATTGACTTATTTGTACTGGGCAAGAAATGTGCATATCTGCTGGATAATCATGTCTTTCTAGAATGTAAATGTAAATTGAAGTGGCTGGGGCATAGGGCAGCTGACACTTGACTTTGCACTCTTTAGTCCAGCGAAAGCTTTGATCAAGCTACATCTTTCTCTGTTTCTTGTCCCCCAGAGAGTCTCCCAGGGTCATGGCCTGCTGCCTAGTCAAGAGGCATTAACCTACTGGCTTAAATATTTGAGGCCCTTAGGTTAGCAGGGGGGCCTTCACTTCATGCACTCCGCATTTCCCACATAACCTAAAGCAGACTAAACAAAAGTGGTGTGAAATCTGATGGCTGGATGCAGCCAAAGTAATATGTTGCAACTGTCCCCCATTCATTTAATACCGTGTGTTTGTTTCCTGGATTTACACCCTTTTTGGTCTTTGGGATCATGGAAACCTTTGAAAAGAGGATTGCAGAGCAGTGGCCTGTGATTAAAACCTAGTGTTTTTCTCCATGCTGCTCTTGTGCAACTGTGTCACACATGGTAGCATTTAGGACCCCCTTCACAGCTGAAGTGTTTCAAACACTAATGAATGGAAGCTTGGTCATATAATGCAGACAAGCTTTAAGGCATGCTTTACTGAATGGTGTACTGTAGTGGCCTGGGAAAGGAAGAGAGTTATAAATTGTGTCAGCTAGCAACCCAGACAAAATGAAGCCATGTGGAAAATCAAATCTATTTAACTATGAAACTGTTGTAAGCCATTAAGGTGGTCATCCTTGGCAGTTCTCAGTTTATGAGGTGACAAATGTTAAACCACATAATATAGCCTTTTGCTTTAGATTTTTTTTTAGCAAATAAATGAGAAATTTTTTTTGATGTTTTTCAAAGGGCCATTTTGGAGGAGTTATTTTAAGGGGTAAATGTTGAATGCTAACCAGATTTAAAGCTGGAAATGTATGATAAATGGATTGAATAATTTATAATGTCCTGCTATTTTCCTTACAACTTTTTAATGCTTTTAAGTTCTACAAAGACATGGTAATGACATCAGCTGTAGGAGATTTATTGTGGTTTAACTGGAATTTAATCAATGCACTCTCTTCTCAATTCTGTGGTTAAGCATTTCCGGTTAGAGGCCTCCAGAAATACTTTGGCAATTAAAAAAGTAACAGCACTGCTTGTAGAGCTGGTCACTGTGGAAGGGGAGGGCAAGACAATATTATTAAAAAGGGTTGTCTAACATAATACAAATTTGTTTTTGTTTGCAGGAAGAGGGTGAAGGAATGTCCTCGCAAGAATCCACAGAGGAAGATTAAGAAACCACATGAATTTACTTCTACCTCATTCAGCAGTTGGGTGTTTTGAAGGGAGAAGACACTACCTTGACCACTTTTTTTTTCCCAATTAACATTGGTCTGTCCACTTTATCCTGGGGAGAAACACATCCACATCCTTTGAAAGACTTTTACTATCTACCTTTTTGTAATCCCTTCACAGTCCCAGGTTTAGTGAAAAAAGACTGCTGTAACACAGGGGACACAGATTAATAATGCAACATTTTAATTACTGTTTTCTTTTTTTTAATTCTCAACATACTTATAGTTTATTGAGCTGCTAAGTAAGGGTGAGTGGGTCAAAAAGTTATTTTTCATTACAATGCACAAAATAATGCAAACTGAAATCTCCATATGCACAGTAAAAAATATGGGCATTTTGATAGAACCAACTTCCTACTTAAAATGGTGGACTGTATTGTCCCGAACACCCACCCTCCCTTAACTTAGTAAACACCCTGTATAGAACACCAAAGATGAGGGATAGGCACTGCTCTTAGAGAAAACTTTATAGTAGACTTTTTTTAATTGATGTTTTTCACTTACTGTAATTCAGGAAAATCTTAGGGCTGATTTTATATATATATATTTAATTCTGCTGTTAACTCAACACCTAAAAATTATATTCAATAATTGAAGGGAAGAATGAACAACCAACAGTTTTTTTTTACAGCTCTGTAGGGATAACAAAAAGAAATCATTGAGACTTAGAAAGGGAACGGCTTTTTCCCCACCAGTCAGCCAGTAAGAATCACACATATGTAGGTGACTTTACCTCCATTGCACTGTCATGTGGCTAGTTTAAGCAAACACATTTCTTGGTTTTTTGGGAACACATGCTGTGCAATTGATCCTCAAACCATTCCTCCTCCTTCCCAGTGATCCAAAAGAATACTCAGTCAAACCAGCACTTTTAGTGACAGTTGCAATATTACCCCATTATCTATAACTACCTCTGATTAATTCAATTAGTTTGACAGCCTCTCGGGTACATGCTGCTATACACATAAATGCAGGTTTTTTTTCACCCAAATTAATGGACAGATAAACACTGATCTGTTAATTCAGTTTTGGTTCTGTAGTTAAAATATTAGGGGAAACCAAAATACCTGAAAACATTTCTGTACTGCAATATAATTGCTGAACTTTTACAAGTTACTTATTGCCAGTTAATTCAACTCATTTTCTGTTTGTACTTTAACTTGAATATAATTTTTTTTACTAAATTACTCATTGCTTTTTAACAGATTCTTTTTTTTCTTATGTTACGATTAATGAAATGGAAATGTCTCTAATGCTTTTAACTTTCATTATTATCAGTAGTGTTTAAACAATAACTGTCCAAGTTTGTACCTCACATGATTTCAAGGGAAATGGACTAATCAGTTGACCAAAACCTACCTCCAGATATTAAAAAGGAACAGACTTGTTATTATCAACATCAGTTTAAAAATATCATTTAAAATTTTAGGACTGCAACTAATCCCTAGTCAAAGTATTTTTGTAAAAAAAAGAAAAAAAATAACCTTGGTCACTAAAGCATTTTAAATTACTTTCTATTCTGAAACCTTCAAAGGAAACGTGAAGCTTTGTAGGTAAAAAAAATACAAGATCAGTTTTTTTGTATAATTCAATCAAGAATATGTGTTTAAATTAGTAAATTGTAAGAAAAGTACTTGATTCATATTTTCATGTATTTTACACAAATGTGATTTCTTTTTTTACCTTTTTGTAATATGTTTCAACCAGATGTATTTTTAAATGCTTCTTATGTAGAGTTTTATCTTGCTTCTCTGCTTGTCAATATTGCTACTTTTAACATTGAATGGGCCGGGGAGATGGGGAGGGGGTAGTTTCTCAGGAGAATCCGTGACAGTAAGGCTTTAGTGTTGAGCCAAAGTACAACCAAAGTTGATTCCTTTTGGCTTCCATCAGAATTTATAAAACCTTGGCATAGGCTTGGCGGGCTCCTCAGACAATATGGTGCTTAACCTGGCTATTCATTGAAGACTGAGCTTATAACCAGTTGTATTTACCCCACTTTTTTTTATTAATTGAATCCACCAAGGAAAACACTGCCTTGCATTTGTTTTAAACTTAGGATTTGCTTGAAAAGTTATTCCGTGTACTTCAATTTAAAAGAGAATCCTGTAAAGTTTTACCTCAGTTTCGGGCTAACACAACCTAGGGAAGCCTTTTGTTACGTGTTGGACATTTAGCTCTGAGAAACCTCTCAAATGCTAATGTTTATCATGTATTTCTCTGTATGTTGTACAATCAATTACACACTACTACCTCTTGGGGCCTACTGTTACCTCAGTTTCAAGCTGAAAACCTATTGTTTATGGCCAGTAGACCAGAGCGAACATCATAATTTTTTTATACATAGTTTATTTTTTTTGGGAGATAAATTTTATATGACTGTTCTCTTCTGACTGGTCACCTCAAAGACTGGACATTTAACTTTCCTGCCATTTTACAAATTTTAGACTTGGTTTGCGGGGGAGTTTGAAAATGATAAATTGCTCCCCCTGTACCTTGAGTGTGTAACTTTATTGCTTTGCTATCCACTTAGAGAAGCTGTCTGATTGTACTTGGAAATGCTTGCTTGCTGAGAAGGTTCCTTTTAAGGATTATCACTGTCTGTTCAGCACAAATAAATGTAATAACCTCTGTGATCCCCATGTTGATTCTGAGACTTTTATCATTTTAACACTGGCATAACAGTTTACATGATTGAACACAGACCCAAAACTCTTATAGTAGAACGTTTTTTTTGGAAGTAGCACTTGAATAGACCACTTGAATTCAATGTTGAAACTTAAAAAGAGTCCTGTAGTTTTAAATCCATTGCTGACTAATCTCCCTTGGTTTCATAAACTTAAGACACATCCACTGTTTCAGTTTACTGAAGCTGATTTATCATAGAGACAATCAGTAAATGATTCATTGCAATAAAATTTTATTCTTTTACAAGGGAAGGAAATAGCAAGAATGTAGTAATTACAATAAAATGTATATCCCATGTTACTTATTAAAGAGTTCAGATATTTGCTTTTTCACAGTTCAATACACTACCAATTGGTTAAAGATTCTCTTAAATTTGAAGGAACCACCTTAGAAGATACTTTTCTATGGTTCTTTTATTTTTGGGAAAACCAGTCAATGCTCCCCCCCCCCCCCCCCAACTTGTTAGTATTGTATTTTGCGTGAACTGTGGCACCCTAGTAGTCAAGTAGCTAGCTCACTCTCAAGATGAGGGTTTTATGCTTAAACTTTAAGCATAAATTAAAACTGCTTCTATAGCATACTGATAAATAAAACTTTGCAGAGTAGTAGAAAGTATATAAATTATTTGAAAGGAAGGTATTGGTTTTGACCTCTCTTCATTCTCACCTATTGTTACTTACTGTTGCTTGGCCAAGGCACCTTGCAGGTCGTTCGATTCTTAGTCCTTCCATGGGCATATAAATGCATTATATAATAGAGCTGAGGGAAGGTGGTGCTTATTTTCTGTCCCTCAAAGCAGCAAAAAGCTCAGTTCTTCCCCCTGCTGGCACATGATGACATGTTTGAAAGGTGCACCATGTTCCTCCATTAACACACAATCTGAAAGCAACCTCTTGGTTGCAGATCAATGGAGTGAAACAAAAACCTGGAAGTTTCGTGGATAACTGATAATGACTAGGCTTTTGCCGTGTCATGTGGAGATGCCTTCAGACATACATTAGAGTAGTCTTAAGTTGTACAGCAACTTATTCTGACCACAGCTAGAGCATCCTATTGTTTTATAGTGTCTTTAATGGATCCCATCTTCATTGCATTGTGGCTGGGTTAGACCATGTTGAGGACAATATCATCCAATGTTAGGTTTGGTCTGGCCACATCAGAAGCATCATATTCAGTCATACAGTGTCCTAGTAATCATGGCAATACCCTCATCTTCAGTTGTACCACAATCTGGTCCGTCCTAAGCAAGGGCATCACCTTCAGTTATATAGATCTGCTCTGACCACATCTGCAAACCCATCTGTAATTGTACAGAGATGTAGTTATGACTCATTTGGAAATCTGACTTCAGTTGTGTGGAATCCTTGTAACACCACTTTGATAGCATCATCTACAATCATACTGAACCTCGGTTGAACCACTGTCTTCCTTTCGGGACACCAAAACTCTGCTGAAAGATAATACAAAAGTGGCTGCTGAAAACCTGAAATGATAAAACAGAAAATGTCAGAAATACTCAGTCACCAAATCAGGTAACACAAGCAGTCAAAGTTTCAGGTCAGTGACATTTCACCTGGACCTGACCTCTGCAAATACCTGCTCAGTATTTCCAGAATTTCTTTTCTCTAATTCATACAACATATGTTGATCTCCAAGGGGATACATATATGGATCTGTCAATATTACATTGAAATTTAAGTATTGAATATATTTCATAACATTTTAGGAAAAAAAGCCAAGTTTAAAAGGTAATCTAATTGTGACATTCACAGTGATAAACACTTCCTTTGATGATATAATCCTTTTCAGCAGGATATAATTGTAAATTTGGAACAAGGAAAGTTTGCAAATTCCTTCTCACACAAGGACTAGTGGAAATCCAAAATATTATGAAAGCTGGGACATTTGAAACTTTAAAGACATCAAGACAGTTGATTCTGTTGAGTTTGGAACCAAGGGATTTGTACAAAAGAGTGAAATTGAAATTGAAATTCATTCACAAGTATAATTAAGCTCAATCTTCAGGGCCTGAGAAGTCTACTCCATTGCCACTGTTCAAAGATTGCAAAGAAAGCATGAACTGCTGGATGAAGGACTTGTGTAGCATAATACCACACAAGTCTTGCCAAGCAAGAGTATCTCGATAGATTTTCAGTTGTTTCTGCAGGCAGTATGTTGACAGTCTATTCTCAGTGCTGTTGAAGACTTCCTGAGCCACATCTGTTACAAGACTGATGTAGCTTATTGAGAGAAGCAGACAAGTGTTACTGCTAAATGATAATGATCCCAAGCTGTGGTGGAATATGTCAGCTCTCCTCCAGTACAAGGGATAAGCAGCACAAGCCCCTCTGTTTTCAATTGCAGCAATAAAACTGCACACAATTCAATTAATTGCTTCAAATATAATCTGAATTTGGGACTTGTTTGTGGGTTCACTCAATTCAAGGGGTTGCACATCAATGATTTCACAGAAAGAAGCATCAGCCTTCACTGTCAATGAGGTTTAGTTTCCAGAGGATTGACAATTATTGTGCTCTGTTTTAGATGCCCAGTATTTTTGATCTCTTTCAGCTCTGTAGTCTCATTTTTTAAAAAAATGAGCTCAATGTTGCAGGGTTTTGTAATCCAGGATTCTTAGCTTCTCAGTGTGGCAGTAAATTTTGGGACTCTTGCATAAATGCAGAAGATCCAAACCAACTGGCCGAGCTCTGCCTGTGATTTCCTGGCTGCACTCCAGAAATGGATCTTTGTTGAGCCCAATAGTGTGACAAGAGCTTTCTGATTTTCTCCACTAGTTATGAAAGAGAATTATGCACATCAGTCCTGCACCAGGCAATTGTGGGACTACAAAGAAGCCCGTTAAGAACAACGTTTTTAATTATTTAGTGTGGTTGAATATTTTATTATTTGATTTAAATATTTTAACTGTAATTATTATAATTTAAGATGATTTAAAATGTTAGCTTTACCCTGTCAAAAATTTACGGATGTGTTTCAGGGATTAATCTGGTGCATCTGTATCATCACTTTACATCACTCAAGGCCCCAGCACTGCTCGGGGCTCTTCTGCCTGGCTCCGAAGTCTAGACCTATATAAAATCAGAAATGGAGAACAGTTTTGCAGAAGCTGTAACGGCGGTCAAAGAGTTGCTGAATACGGGTTTCACACAGTCTCCTGCTATACATGGCTAATAGAAACTCTGCATCAAGCAGAGATTTCAGCTACCAAATTAGATTTCCTAATCAACTGCTTTTTTCTTAGCCAGGAATACAAGGCTTGAAGAATAAAACTTCTGATGGTTTCTGCTGGATGGAAAAGTTACATATTGTTGGCTACTAGCTGATTGTGCTAGACTTTAATTAAAAACCATAGCATATGAAATTAAGGTGGTTAAGCTACTGGACCAACATCCTGAGGCGTAGACAAGTGGCAGAGGTTCATGATCAAAACACCATTGTAACTGGAGCATTTTATGCGAGGGAATAAAACTTAAATCAAAATAGAGTATAATGGTAACAATGAGATTACTAATCTTCCATCTTTAACTTGGTTAGGGATGATACTTCATGGATGTTTCATGTCCTTTTCATTTTGCTCTGTAGAAATGATTTTCACATTGTTTGCGTGTTTTCCACATACACAGATTGCTTTATTTTCAGCCACTCATGTTTCGGTCCACAATACTTGCAGTAACTAAGGAACCATGATGGTTCCCTCTCATTCTTAGCCGTTTGTCTCATGCCTCATTGCACTTACCTTCTACTGTTGACCATCAACATTTCTAGCCTGTGTTTTCCCTAACTCTGCAGTCCTTCATTGCTGCATGCTCCTTTCAGTGTAACTGTCTTGCAACAATTATTCCCGAGGTCAGACTCCTGAATTTCACAAATAATCCAGTCTCAGATGATCTGTAATTTTCTTCTCACAACCTTAACTGTTATATCAAAGGTTATTCGCTGCTCCTGGTTGAGTGTAAAAATAAATAGTAACAATCAACTGTTTCAATGCCAGGCAAGTTACCTATAATGATTGCCTATAATGCATTCTCCATTGGCTCATTTGAGGATCTTATGATATCACACAATCCTCCCTCCCTCTATCAGATGTCCAATCAGATACAGTAACATCTTTACTTCAGTTTGCTCTGACTAAATCTCTAAATCAATCACTGAAAAGGCAAGCCAGCAGCTATGCTTCATTAGGAGTTTGTGGCGATTTGATGTCAAGAAAAAAACCCCAGCAAATTCCTACAGCTGTCCGGTATGGAGCATTCTGACTGGTCACATCACCACCTGGTATGGAAACTCCATTGGACAGGGATCAGCTGGAAAGTTCCTGGGTGTCAACATCTCTTAAGATATATCCTGGGCCCAACTTAAAGACTCAATTAAGAAGGAAGCATGACAGCGGCTATATTTCATTAGGAGTTTGAGGAGATTTGTTATGTCACCAAAAGCACTTGCAAATTTCGATAAATGTACAGTGGAAAGCATTCTAACTGGCTGCAGCACCCCTCGGATGGCGGCTCCATGGCACAGAATCAATCAAGGCTGCAGAGGGGCTGTGAACTCAGACAGCTCTAACATGAGCACACACTTCCCCATCATTGTGGACATCTCAAAGGTGGTGCCTCACGAACATGGCTTCTATCATGAAGGGTCCTCACCATTTAGGACAAGCCCTCTTCTCACTACTACCAGATACAAGAGCCTGTTTGAGGAACAGCTTCCTGTACCCCACCAGCATCAGAATTCTGTTTGGACCATCACCACTACTTCACTACTCCTCTCTTGCATTGTTCATTTATCTTTATATTGTAACTTACAGTAAGTTTTTTTTAAATGTTTTACACTGCATCACTGTCACAAAACAACACATCTTATGATACATGTTTGTGATATCAAGGACAGGTCGTGGCTTACGAGCCTGATTGAATTTTTTGAGAATGTGACTAAACACATTGATGAAGGAAGAGCAGTAGATGGATTTCAGCAAGGCATTTGATAAGGTACCACATGCAAGACTTACTGAGAAAGTAAGGAGGCATGGGAATCCAAGGGGACGTTGCTTCGTGGATCCAGAACTGGCTTGCCCACAGAAGGCAAAGAGTGGTTGCAGACGAGTCATATTCTGCATGGAGGTCGGTGACCAGCGGTGTGCCTCAGGGATCTGTTCTGGGACCCTTACTCTTCGTGATTTTTATAAATGACCTGGATGAGGAAGTGGAGGGATGGGTTAGTAAGTTTGCTGATGACACAAAGGTTGGGGGTGTTGTGGATAGTGTGGAGGGCTGTCAGAGGTTACAACGGGACATTGATAGGATGCAAAACTGGGCTGAGAAGTGGCAGATGAAGTTCAACCCAGATAAGTGTGAAGCGGTTCATTTTGGTAGGTTGAATATGATGGCAGAATATAGTACTAATGGTAAGACTCTTGGCAGTGTGGAGGATCAGAGGGATCTTGGGGTCCAAGTCCATAGGATGCTCAAAGCAGCTGTGCAGGTTGACTCTGTGGTTAAGAAGGCATGTGGTGTATTGGCTTTCATCAATTATGGAATTGAATTTAGGAGCCAAGAGGTAATGTTGCAGCTATACAGGACCCTGGTCAGACCCCACTTGGAGTACTCTGCTCAGTTCTGGTTGTCTCACTTAGGAAGGATGTGGAAACCATAGAAAGGGTACAGTGGAGATTTACAAGGATGTTGCCTGGATTGGGGAACATGCCTTATGAAAACAGGTTGAGTGAACTCAGTTTTTTCTCCTTGAATCGACGGAGGATGAGAGGTGACCTGATAGAGGTGTATAAGATGATGAGAGGCATTGATCGTGTGGATAGTCAGAGGCTTTTTCCCAGGGCTGAAATGGCTGCCACAAGAGGGCACAGGTTTAAGGTGCTTGGGAGTAGGTACAGAGGAGATGTCAGGGGTAAGTTTTTTTACGCAGAGAGTGGTGAGTGCGTGGAATGGGCTGCCAGCAATGGTGGTGGAGGCAGATACAATAGGGTCTTTTGAGAGACTTTTGGATAGGTACATGGATATTAGAAAAATCGAGTAACCCTACTAAATTCTAAGGTAGGGACATGTTTGGCATAGCTTTGTGGGCCGAAGGGCCTGTATTGTGCTGTAGGTTTTCTATGCTTCTATAAAAAAAATCTGATTCTGATGATCAAGTCAACTTACAAGGTGAACGACTGCTGCTTTCTCTTTAGACAACAACCACTCACACGGTATTTCACTGAATCGCACAGCTTCTTCCCTCTCCCTGCCCCTCCACATGCTATTGCCATTAGGAGGTGTCCAATCCCCTACATCTGAAATGAAATCTCATCCACCAGCACTTGACACCGTGACTTGACAATTCTGGAATACAGTCATTGAAATCAATAACTGGGTAATTAATTTTTTAAAAGCCAGTATCATCACTGATAATGACCTCCCTACTGTGACTTTTCTACACTGCAACATGCAGGTAGGCATGCTTTGTTGGCACTGGAACATGTGGCAATACTTGCAGCCTGGCACCTGCACATCCTGTGTGTTTGTTGGTGATGCAAATGACGAATTTCACTGTATGCTTCGATGTGCATGTGACGAATAAACCTGTATTTATTTATTATTGAGGAATAGACCCTTCCAGCAACCACTCCTTGCCTAATCATTAGACAATTTACAAAGAACAATTAACCTACCAACCGGTACATCTTTGGATTGTGGGAGGAAACCAGAGCACCCAGAGGAAACCCACGTAAAAACTCCTTCCAGTTTGCGGCGACGGGAATTGAACCTGCATCACTGGTATTGTAAAAAGTTGTGCCACAATGCCACTGTGCCACCCCATGGAGTTCAACCAGCAACAATCCTTGGTGCCACCAACTTCCATTACTTGTGTCACAGCCAGTGTGGCTCCTGTCCCGCTCGTGCAGTTGACCCTTGACTTCCATATGAAATAGCCTAGCGTGGCATTTAGTTCCAGGAGCCAGCAGGAAGTTAGTTCCAGCCCGTTCGGTGAACAAATTTTTAAAAAAACCTTAAAAATGTTTGCAAATTACACCTTTTAAAGCAGTCTGGGATTATGGTGCATAAAATGTCAATGATTTTCATTTAAACAATCTAACTTTAGATATCTAGTATAAAACACTAAAATATCTAGTATAAAGAAAACTTAAAATTCAAGACTTTTTATAGCAATGCTACCAGAAGCTAGAACAGGCAAAGCAACAGAGACCCTCTTCAACAACTCAGATTGAAAAATCCTCACATGGAATTGAATTTTAACTTATAAAAATGTGTACTTTTGAGCTACATTAGTAGTTAAATTACAGGAATGTAACTTCACTTGCTCTGGGATTGCAGCTAGCAATATCGAAGACCCCCACTATCCCAGGCATTCTCTCTTCTTCCCACTAACACCTAGCAGAAGATACAAAAGAATATTACTTCATACTTCATTGTCACCAAACAATTGATACTAGAACGTACAATCATCACAGCAATATTTGATTCTGGGCTTCCTGCTCCCTGGATAACAAATCGATAGTGAATATTAAAAATTTAAATTATAAATCATAAATAGAAAATAGAAAAATGGAAAGTAAGGTAGTGCAAAAAAACCAAGAGGCAGGTCCGGATATTTGGAGGGTAGGGCCCAGATCCGGGTCAGGGTCCGTTCAGCAGTCTTATCACAGTTGGAAAGAAGCTGTTCTCAAATCTGGCCGTACGAGTCTTCAAGCTCCTGAGCCTTCTCCTGGAGGGAAGAGGGACGAAAGGTGTGTTGGCTGGGTGGGTCGTGTCCTTGATTATCTTTGCAGCACTCCTCCGACAGCGTGCAGGGTAAAGTGAGTCCAAGGACGGAAGATTAACCATCAAGTTCAACGACACTTTCTTTCCCACTATTATAAGATTTTTAAACAGAGCTCTTGTATGAAAAAGATGAACTGTTGATCTCCCATTCTACCTCATCATGGCCCTGGCAGCATATTGTCCACCTGCACTGCATTCGCTCCAAGCTGTTAACACTATATTCTGCATTCTGTGTTGTCTTAATTTTGCACTACATCCACGTTCTTACATATGAAAGGATCTGCCTGGATGGCATGCAAACAAAGCTTTTCACTGGATCTGGGTACATGTGACAATAATAAACCATTTATCAATTCTGGAAGATAAGTTGAGGCTACATATTTTTAATTTTAATAGAGTTTCATTGAGGGATTAGCTACCATGTGATCATGATTACTCATGTTTTGTAATTGTTGCCTTCCTTGTAAAAGTATTCTATTTTGATGGCTATGTGTTCTGACTGTGGGAAACTCAAGATTCATAGAGCACCATGATTGGGTTATGAGATGTAGAAGTCTTTCCACTAGAACCATGCTACCTCTCTCTCTATTGACCTCAATCACCATTTGCTCTCCTACCACACTGCGGAGCGGCACGGTAGCAAGGCAGCTAATGTAACACTTCAAAGCACCAGCGATCAGGGTTAGATTCCACTATCTGTCAGGAGTTTGTACGTTCTCTGCGTGGCCATGTGTGTTTTCTCTGGGTGCTCTTTTTGTCTTCCACACTCCAAAGACGTAAGGGTTAGTAAGTTCTGGGCATGCTAGGTAGTGTCAGGAACAACATATTTCACTGTATGTTTCAATGTGCGTGAAACAAATAAAGCTAACCTTTAATCTAGCTGTGCAATCACATAGAGCTTCTACCTGTTTGAGTAATGAAATAATGTATTCTTTGCCCAGAATAATCATGGTCGTGGTCATGGAAAGACCATGATCACGCACGTCATATGACAAGGCACATAACCAATGAATAAAATATCATCCATGCAATCTCCATTCAGAAAATCAAAAAGTAGAGAAAAATGATTAATAATTGAAAGTAAAACCAATAAACTGTGCATTGAGCAAAATGCACCAACCATCTAGTCTTTGGAAGATATTTTGCTTTGAGTAGGCAAGATGGTGAATTAATAGTCTGGGAACAGAAACATTTCCTAATTTGAGCTCTCACTATTTATAGTTAACCTCAATGGCATGCAACACCCTCAGGTGTATCTTCAGCAAACTACCTGTAACTGCACTATTATTTACTTCCTACATCATCCTAACACTTCTTTATTTCTCTGAATTAACAATTACATGCCATCTCTGATATACACCACAAATTGTATTCTTTGGCCATTGGCTCCATCTCCCCTTCTAGCTCAGAGGACAAGTATCAGTCTGGAATGGATTTAGACCATAAGACAGGAGCAGAATTAGGCCATTTGGCCCATCGAGTCTGCCCCTCCATTCAATCATGATTGATCCTTTTTCTCCCCGTATTCCAACGTACTCATTTATACCTCAAGATGTACAATTATGGATCATTATATTCAATAAGTTAAGAATTAAGTACACGTAATACTGTATCTTCACATTGAAACTTGACATTTACTGTAATAATGTGTATGCAGAATCTTTAGTACAGCTTTAACAACAGAAGATGCTTCACAAGGATGCTAGCAAACCAAATTTGACACAGCCACAGAAAGCACTATTTGGCATACAAGGTCAAATGCAGGTTTTAAGGTGGGTAAAAATGAAAATTTATTGAAAGGAGGCTATTCTAGCACCTGGGACTTATCAGTGCAAAACACAATGCTAGAGTGATTTAAACTGTGAGCTTAACTATTTTACAACCATTTTATAATGGGTGGATAGAGTTATTATAGTCATCAAAGCTGGGTCTCCCTAATGTTATCTCCAATAATGATGATCTCCAACTATTTGCTCTTAGAAGTGGCAGTCATCCTCTGCTAAGTACATTTCCATAAAGATCTTGAACACACAACTTAAGGAATAGTTGGCATATTTGCCCATTAGTCTCCAATCCCTTCAGTACCTCCCTACACTTGAATAATGCTTTGAAGGATTTCTGGTGATGGGATTTCGAGTGAACATTTGCTTAGGATATTTTGTATTCCAGAGCATTGAATTGCCAAGTCATTACCTTTACCAGTGTTTACATAAACTAGAAATCATATTAAAGATGCTTACTCAATGAAAAGAGTCATTCCCACAAATCACAGCACAGCCAGCTTAAAAACAGTACTCAGAATACTCAGCATGATGTTGTCTCAACCGTGTTTCAACCCATTTGGCTAAATGCCATCTCGTACAGTCGGCAGTCAGACTCAGTCATGGCAGTAAGCACCAGGGAGAAGCCATCCCTTAGGCAGATTTTGAATGGTGTTTGCATTTTGGGAGTTGATGTCGAAGTTCTTACTGTCACTCTGACAGAGACCAAATGAAGATTTATAGGAGTGTAGGAAACCTCAACTGTGCATGACCAGTGAATTACTGAGCTGGGGGCCACTATGAAATTACCTTGCTAAGGAGGAAAAACTAAGATAACTACTAAATTGAATGATCTGGAAAGAGTGAAAGATACAGCTCGTAGTTACTTGGCAAACCAGAGAATCAAAGCGTTGTGATACATATTATTTACAGGAAACTATTTTAAGAACTTAGGTACACCAACCAAAAGTGTTTTTTTTAACATTTGAGGGGGAAAACCCCACAGACATTTACCTCAGAGACTTAAACCAGAATGTTAATCTATTGTTAGAACATGTAATTTCAAAATGTAGTCACTATTTAATGGATAAGCGAGCACTTTCATTTCACAGTGAATCATAAGTGTATAAACACCACTAACTTGGTAAAAACTGATAACCAAAATTGCATACAAATACATTAATTAAAATGTTCAAAATTACAGTAGTCTAATAACTAAATAGATTTTCATATTTGCTATACTTGGCCAACAGAGAAAAAGAGTAATTTGGAATAAAGAAGGTAATTAACACAGAAAGATAATAGGATTAATAGAGTCTCTTCTCCTTTTCCAATTCATCTCACAAAATTGTATGAAGTTTAAAAGTATTTGAAGTCAACACTAACAGTTGTCAAAAGCACAGAACAATTTTTAACCAATTACTTCACAATGGAACCAGTGAGTTTAAATCTTAAAGGGTTTAAAAGGCCATCTAAAGCACCCATATCCTAACCAAAAATGACTTAACATTAAACCATTAAAAGAAGCATAAAATCGCATTGGACACAGTCAGACAAAATGAAAACTGACTACATTATTTTGAATTCATGAAAATAAATGCACAGTTACTTCATATGAAAACACTATGATGTGACTACTAAAGAAAAAAGTCATTTTTATGACTTGTTTATGTGAAAGGAGATTTACCATTCCATTTCACTCGATTCCATTCAGAAAATGTGGCTATCATCTTTCCTCACTCTTCTTTCCTTCCCATTCTAATTCCCTTGGTAATAAACTAGACTTACTCTCAAGCAAGTTCTACCTTGCAGAACAGGCCATCATCCACGTCTGACATTTGGCTGTCAGCATGGCACTCAACAAAACTGACTTGTGCTGCTCCTTCCCACCCTGTGGACTTGTTACAAGAGAAACTGTTCAGCAATCAGAAATAAGAACATTAGTACCTAAAGAGGATTACAAAAAATAATTCCACAACCACTACAAGCTATCCATAGTTCTGTAATCTTTAAATTATTCAGTAGATTAAAGGTAATCAAGAAAATAATTTGTTCCCAGGCTCATCTCATTATGGGATTTTATTCCACAACACAGGGATTATAGTAATAATGTAATCATAATACAATTTATGCAAGATACCTTTAATGCACAAAATGATATAAAATTCTACTGTATTGTGTTCTACAGATCATTTAGTATCATAACCATTTTGACTTAGCAAACCAACCATGGCTTTATTTTACCAAGCCTTTCCACAGTCCTTGTTCCAAAACAATTTACGTGTCGGTATTAGACTGGGAGTGAGAATTTGGAGAAGGAGAAAATGCGGCAGGTGTAATGGTTAATTCCTGCTGTGCACAACTGGGAAAAGAAACCTTCCAGCTGAACAGCAGGGATAACAACGAACACATCAGAATCAGAATTAGGTCTAATATCATTGGCATATGCTGTGAAATTTGTTGTTTCACAACATATTTCAGGCCATGATGATAGAGCGTACAGGAGCAAAATATATCAGCTAATTGAGTGGGGTCACAGCAACAACCTTGACAGTAATACCAAAGAAATGATTGTGGATTTCAGGAAGGGTGGGACGACAGAACACATACTAGTCCTCATAAAGGGATCGGAAGTAGAAAGACTGAGCAATTTCAAATTCCTATGAACACTACCTCACTACTTTTTAAATTCTATTTTCCCATATTTACCCTCTGTGTCAATAAGTTCCTTCTTATATTCCTCTTAAACATGTAACATTTCACCTTTCACCCTTAATCCATGACCTCTAGTTCTAGTCCACTCAATCACAACGGAAAAAACCTGCTTGCATTTACTCTATCTATACCCCTCATAATCCTCTATACCTCTATCAAATCTCTCATTATTCTCCAACACTATCGGGAATAAAGTCAACCTTTCCCTATAACTCAGGTCCTCAAGTCCTGGCAACATCCTCGTAAATTTTCTCTGTACTCTTTCAAACTTATTGATATCTTTCTAGTAGGTAGGAGATCTGCATTCAATACTCCAAATTAGGCATCAACAATACCTTATGCAACTTTAACATAACATCTCAAATTCTGTACTCAATACTTTGATTTATGGCCAACAGGCCAAAAGCTCTCTTTACGACCCTATCTATCTGTGATGCTACTTTCATGGAATTATGGATCTGTAATCCTGGATCCCTCTGTTCTACCACATTCCTCAGTGTTCTACGATTCACTGTGTAAGTCATAGCTAGGTTTGTCTTCCCTCAGTATACCAACTCATACTTGGCTACTTTGAAATCCATCTGACATTTTTCAGCCTGTTTTTCCAGCTAGTCCAGATCTCGCTGCAAGCTTTGATAGCATTCTTCACTGTCTACTATACTTCCAGTCTCGGTATCATTTGCAAATTTGCTGATCAAGTTTACTCCAGTATCATCCAGATCATTGATATACAGTGGCATGCACAAGTTTGGGCACCCCTGGTCAAAATTTCTGTTACTGTGCATAGCTGAGCGAGTAAAAGATGACCTGATTTCCAAACGGCATAAAGTTAAAGGTGACACATTCCTTTAATATTTTAAGCAAGATTACTTTTTTATTTCCATCTTTTACAGTTGCAAAATAACAAAATAAGGAAAAGGGCCCAAAGCAAAAGTTTGGGCACCCTGCATGGCAGTACTTAGTAACACCCTCTTTGGCAAGTATTACAGCTTGTAAAAGCTTTTTGTGGTCAGCTAAGTCTTTCAATTCTGGTTTGGGGGATTTTTTGCCTATTCTTCCTCGTTCTGTTCTGTTCTGTGAGATTCTTGGGTTGTCTTGCCTGCACTGCTCTTTTGAGGTCTATCCACAGATTCTCATTAATGTTTAGGTCAGGGGACTGTGAGGGCCATGGCAAAAACTTCAGCTTGCGCCTCTTGAGGTAGTCCATTGTGGATTTTGAGATGTGTTTAAGTTCATTATCCTGTTGTAGAAGCCATCCTCTTTTCATCTTCAGCTTTTTTTTTTACAGACGGTGTGATGTTTGCTTCCAGAATTTGCTGGTATTTAATTGAATCCATTCTTCCTTCTACCAATAAATGTTCTGCGTGCCACTGGCAGCAACACAAGCCCAAAGCATGATCGATCCACCCCCATATTTAACAGTTGGAGAGGTGTTCATTTCATGAAATTCTGCACTCTTTTTTCTCCAAACATACCTTTGCTCATTGCGGCCAAAAAGTTCTATTCAAAAGTTTCAAAGGAACATCTAAACAAGCCTGATGTATTTTGGAAACAAATCCTGTGGACTGATGAAGTTAAAATAGAACTTTTGTTTTATTTCAGAGGGAAGAATGAATTCAATTAAATACCAGCAAATTCTGGAAGCAAACATCACACTGTCTGTAAAAAAGCCGAAGGTGAAAAGAGGATGGCTTCTACAACAGGATAATGATCCTAAACACACCTCAAAATCCACGATGGATTACCTCAAGAGGTGCAAGCTGAAGGTTTTGCCATGGCTCTCACAGTCCCCTGACCTAAACCTCATCGAGAATCTGTGGATAGACCTCAAAAGAGCAGTGCATGCAAGATGGCCCAAGAATCTCACAGAACTAGAAGCCTTTTGCAAGGAAAAAAGGGCAAAAATCCCCTAAACAAGAATTGAAAGACTCTTAGTTGGCTAAAAAAAGTGTTTACAAGCTGTGATTCTTGCCAAAGGGGGTGTTACTAAGTACCGACCATGCAGGGTGCCCAAACCTTTGCTTCAGACCCTTTTCCCTTTTTGTTATTTTGCAACTGTAAAAGATGGAAATAAAAAAGTTTTCTTGCTTAAAGTATTAAAGAAATGTGTCATCTTTAACTTAATGCCTTTTGACAATCAATTCATCTTTTACTCACTTAGCTATTCACAGTTACAGAAATTTTGACCGGGGTGCCCAAACTTCTGCATGCCACTGTAGATGACAAACAATAATAGACCCAGAACTGTGTCCTGCGGCACACCACCATGTGGCTATGCCAAATAGTCAAGGGTAAACCGAGTAGAGCAGGAGGCTAAGCACACAGCCTTGTGGTGCATCGTTGCTGATGAAGATTGTTGAGTAGATGTTGTTGCCAATCCAAATTGACTGCGAATTCCCCTCTGCCATCAGATTTCTGAATGCACAATAAACCCATGAACACTACCTCAATTATTCTTTCTGCTGTCTTTTTGCAGCACTTTTAAAAATTAATTTTATAAATATATTTCTTATTGTAATAATTTCTTTTATTATTATGCATTTCAATTTACTGCTCTTACAAAAATAACAAGTTTCACAACATATGCCAGTGATATTAAAGCTGATTCTTACTCTGACCTAGTTCAATTATTTTTGCTCCCTTGGTCTTGATCTCATTATAAGTCAACCAAGAAAAGAAATTACAATACAGTTCTGGTAATACCTCTTTAAAACTGAATTATGCACTGATTTCAAATGAAAATATTAAGGAATTAAACTCTGTATAAACAATATGAAAGAGTATTTTGTTGACTATGTTTTGCAAGGTCATTACTTTAATCACACAATTTAAAATCACACTTGTTTTTAAACTGTGAAGCTCGATTCTGAGGCACTGCTTTTTGAACAATGGTTTCTTTTTAGCCGTACACTGATAACACTGGCCTGCAGTTACTTCATGCTGTGTATTGACAGTAGTTAATTGCGATCCAGCTGTTTAAAGCGGGAGAATGCCATAAACATTTTCTTTTTAAAAACTAATATTCATGACATACCAATGAATTTTATTTGAATACACACTAACCAGGAAGCTACAATTTTTGGATGAAAATAAACAATACGGGCATCATTTCTCTAGAAAAGAACAACGAGAGAGATGACCTGACAGGGATGCTTTAAATTATGCGGGCTTTTGGTAGGACGTAGTAACATTTCCACTCATGAAATAGGTCAAACAGTAGATTGTAAATAAAAGGCAAACATGAATAAATAATTCAGGAGAAATTACTTTTAAAGTTCAGAGAGAGGTAAAAATGAAGCTCAGGACCTGGACTGTTTTAAATGAATAACATAGATGCATCTAAGAGATAGCCTGAAGGAAAATCGAATATAAGAATATGTTTTTGTGTTGCTTGAAGCAACGTTGAAAGAAACTCACCTATATAATAAAGCAAGGCTGAAATTCTCCTTGTTGACCTGAATGGTGTGCCTTTCTTCTGCAAAAAATGTAGTCTTACATATTCTACTATTTTATTGAGATACATCGCGGAATAGGCCCGTCAGGTCCTTCGAGCTGCACCGCCAAGCAACCTGCAATTTAACCCTAGCCTAACTGCTGGAGGATTTGCAATAACCAATTAATCTACCAGTCGGTATACCTTTGGACCCTGGGAGGAAACGCATGTGGTCACGGGGAGAACTTACAAATTCCTCACGGGCAGCAGCAGGAATTGAACCCGGGTCAATGGTACTGTAAAGCGTTGTGCTAACCACTACACTACTATGCCTCCCCATTGACACAAAGATGATAAAAGCAAATTACAGAGCTGATGACCTGGCCATATCCTACAAGACCTTTGTGCATACTTCCACCTTCAGAATTATTAGTTTGAATATTCATACCTTGCTATGAATACTCCGATGGAACTTGGAAACAGCCAAGTGGTGATAGGAATGCTGAGAAAGAGAAAGATCTTTTGAAACAATGTGCTCAATTGCACAACCTTTGGAAAAGATCCTGAAAGGCAGGATTTATGAACATTTGGAGAGGCACTTTGTTAATCACCCACGCAACAATCCTCTACTTTCTGCTCTTGGCATTTAAAAGATTTTATCTCCCCCCAAGATCAAATTTTTAGAGTATTCATGTTTTCTGCTACAAAGGACAAACCTCCAAATCTTAAAGTTCACATGACGTTTCTTGTCACATACATCATGTGTGTGCAGATATCACGCTGAATTTCTTTAATTACGGCACGGTAGTGCAGTGGTTAGCACAACGCTTTACAGTACAAGCAACCCAGGTTCAATTCCCACCACCGCCTGTAAGGAGTTTGTACGTTCTCCCCGCGGCCGCATGGGTTTCCTCCAGGTGCTCCAGTTTCCTCCCACAGTTCAAAGATGGACCAGTTGGTAGGTTAGTTGGCTATTGTAAGTTGTTCCGTGATTAGGCTAGGACTACATTGGGGGAATTGCTGGGCAGCGCAGCTCGAAGGGCTGGAAGCTCCAATTCCACACTGTATCTCAATAAATAAATAAAATTTAATGGATTGTTCTGACATGCTCTACATCATCCCTTGAAAGGAGCTGTACAATTAATGTTGGAATTTTACAATTGAAATATTATACACATGTATTTAAAATTACGAGGGGGATAGATAGAGTTGATGTGGATAGGCTTTTTCCATTGAGAGTGAGGGAGATTCAAGCAAGGGGACATGAGTTGAGAGTTAAAGGGCAAAAGTTTGGGGGTAACACGAGGGGGAACTTCTTTACTCAGAGAGTGGTAGCTGTGTGGAACGAGCTTCCAGCAGAAGTGGTTGAGGCAGGTTCGATGTTGTCGTTTAAAGTTAAATTGGACAGCTATATGGACAGGAAAGGAATGGAGAGTTATGGGCTGAGTGCAGGTCGGTGGGACTAGGTGAGAGTAAGAGTTCGGCATGGACTAGAAGGGCCAAGATGGCCTGTTTCCGTGCTGTAATGGTTATATGGTTATATTATATGGTTACATGTTAAAATCTTATTTACTGGATAGCCATAAACATGGACTTCTTTCCAGAAGGGATCACTGCTCTGAATGGAGAAGCTTTGGCTGACTTATTCTCCTTTGAGTCTAAGGGAGTCAAACTGGAATGGACTGCCTCCAACCTAGGCTATGAACAAAACAACCTCCTTTCCTTTTCAGTCCTGAAGAAGGATCTTGGTCCAAAACATCACCTGTTTATCCATTTCCGTAGATGCTGCCTGACCTGCTGAGTTCCTCCAGCACTTCGTGTGTGTCGCTTCGGATTTCCAGCATCTGCAGAATTTCCCATGTTTATAACCAGTAAGAGAGGTGGGTCATAGAACTAATGGCTTCTTGAAGCTCACGCAGCAAAGGCAAAAATTGCCTCAAAGTAACCATTTCCATTCAGTTATTGCTATTATTAGCATAAAACCACAAGTAGCAACTTCTATGAAATACGTTTATTGCATTCAATTACATTCAATGTAGTAATAAGTAATCCAACCCATTAGGTCAGCAATTACTGAGTTAAGCAATAGTAGCTACCAACCATGACTGAATCCACTCACACTGCTACCTTACTTTTTTATACGTTTCCTAAATGCTCATGAAAACACTTTAATATGATCCAATTAGATGTTTAATTTCTATGTTTATCATTTTTAAGTGACCTTCAGAAGATTTTCTGTTGCCATACAATGGAAAGGGCCTTGTGAGATACAAAGTCTCTTTTCTCCATTAAGGCACATTTAGTGAAATTACAAATACATGGTCAAATCCACCTTAATGGTAAGTGGAATGACATGAATGTCGTTCTGGATCACATCGGGGAGATAACAGAGTGAAACTTTCAGTCAAGTTATTTTAAAATTTGCAGTGGAGTGTCTCAATCAAGGGAGTAAAGGAATACAGAATCAATTAACACACCAATAAATATTTAAAGCATGGTTTTGCATTGAGGGCTGACCTCAAAACAATCCAATTTCTGTTTGTACTGCTATTTATCAATTTTAAAGCTATGTATATTTTGAAATGCCTTCTTGTTTGTATAGTAATGCATTAATCCTTAATCAGGACACCAAAAGTTTATTTACCATTTTCAGATATGTGAATATTCATTTAAGGTAACTGCCCACAAAAGGCTTCTTAAAAAATTCTTACACGCTCCACTTGATCTTAAAGAATTTTCACCAAGTTACCAAAATTCTTCCCAAAGTAACAAGAATGCACACGTATTTAAAGACAAATTCACACAAAAAATACTAACACAATTAATCTAATTTCCTTCATTTCATTTCTAGTCAGTTCACAAACAGAATGTTGAAAGATCCAGCTTTGCAACAGAAACATAATGCCACAGTCTGATAATTAGTTCAAAAATAATTGTAAAAAATATTGTCTCAGCTGTTCCGTTTTACCATGGGAGAGCCTCTATCACTGGCCACTTTCAATCTGCAAAACTTGTTTCTCCTTTGGTACACCTACAGAATAGATTTATTATAGATACATAATATTGCATATTACATTAAATAACACCACTACATTAATAAACACTTCCAAAGCTGCCAGTCAATCTTCTGTGCAACAGAAAATGGTTACCATTCTTGTGTACCAATAACGTGTTGGCAAAATAGTTGACCATGCATTAATTGCAGATGTCACAAAGATCTAGGGGAAAAAAAATAATTTTCCTGAGGGACCTTGGATGTCTAGAAGCTAATCAGGGAGCAGCTAGCAATATATTAATGAATGCTATAATGGAAGACATGACAGCATCCCTATTTCTCACAGATAAAATCAAAAATCTCAACATAAATGGGATCTAGAAAGTATGTCTCAGCCACCCACTGAATAAATGTACCACCATTTGCTGAAAGCATTCGTTTTGCCATGTACGTTTGTCTTAACCCTTCTCTATGAAATTCAAGCCCAGGAGTTTCTGACCAGCGACCCACATACCCCTCGGTTAATATCAGGGGTCTCCAGCATAAAAATTGTTGGGGAACTCCTTTCTAGCCCCTTTATAAGCATTTTACCTTTCCAAATGCTCCACTGACCAGGTTCCTAGCCAATAGCTTCCTCGTACTCTTTTTCTTTATACGTCCCCTATCTTGTCACAATCAACCTTTCCTTCTCTCTCCTAACCATCCTCCCCTTTATCTGCAGCTCTTTTCTTTTCCCCTTCCACAACCCCATCATCCTCTTGTCTTTCAATCCAGCTATCCTCCTCATCAGTCATTTTTCTCCATCTACTACATCATCTAAGATTTTCTTTCTCTTTCCCAGCTTTCTACAACTCCGTAAATAGGTCTGGAACTGATTGTATGAGCTGAAGGTTTCATTTAAAAGCAAGATGGTGGCTTTTCCATCATGTTCCTGATTAACTCTAAGGCTATTAGATTAGTAATTCCTTGATCATATTGTTTCAAGTACCTGAGCAATATTACCTGGAACATACATCAAAGTTGCTGGTAAACGCAGCAGGCCAGGCAGCATCTCTAGGAAGAGGTACAGTCCACGTTTTGGGCCGAGACCCTTCGTCAGGACTAACTGAAGGAAGAGCTAGTAAGAGATTTGAAAGTGGGGGGGGGAGGGGGAGATCCAAAATGATAGGAGAAGACAGGAGGGGGAGGGATGGAGCCAAGAGCTGGACAGGTGATTGGCAAAAGGGATATGAGAGGATCATGGGACAGGAGACCTAGGGAGAAAGAAAATGGTGGGGGGGGAACCCAGAGGATGATCTTCTCATATCCCTTTCGCTGCATTCACCAGCAACTTTGAAAGTGTGCTGCTTGAATTTCCAGCATCTGCAGATTTCCTCGTGTTTGCAATATTACCCGGAATAGCTTTGACTAGGCGGACAATTTGATAGCTCCTGCATCAAGAAATGGTATCATAAATAATGTGTTGACTACAGCAACAAGCAAAATATGATTTTTCTGAAGAAGGGTCTCAACATGAAATGTCAACTGTTTAGATGCTGTCTGACCTGCCAGTTGTAGAATACACCTTCTGGTGCTACTTGGACACGACTTCAGTGATGAGCCCGGGGTCATAGGGTGTTTCAGGTCTTTAATCATCAGACAAGCTCAACTGGGCGACCCAACCGGTGGTGGTCCGGCATATTGTATGTGTTGCTCTGGATTACCAGTATCTGCAAAATCTCTTGTGTCTATGATTGTACCTTATTGGATAGATATTGATGCACTTTTTTACATTGTAAATTCTTGTGAATCAAAATGAGAAAATTTTGATTCACCTGTTTCTTGATTACCAATACCCGTATCAGAAATGGAGGCACAGTTCTCATTCTCTCCTGTTGCCTTCTCAGCCGGAAGTTCATAATTATCCTAAAATACATAAATTTTAAAAGATGATGCTTACAGGAAAGGTAACAAGGTAATATTTTAGTAAATTCATAGAAGTATTGGAAAATGCACACTGAAACTCAAACCAAGGACAGGGTTTCCCCTGATCCTCACCAATCTCTGTTAACAGAATCCCATTTCCCTTCCCGTGGCTGCTTCCTGTGCAAATGCAGGCAACCTGCTCTTTTACCTCTCGCCTCATACTTTGACCTCAGCCTCCCACAGTTCCAACAAGACACACAGTAAATTCAAGGAGGATCACCCATCTTCTTAAAAAAAAGAGCAACTTTACAGACTTCTGAACTCAGTACCATGTTCTGCAATTTCACATAATGACAATTTCCAGTACTTTCTGCTTTTGCTTCCTTTCCAGTAATTTCCTTCTATGCTCTCCCCTTCGCTCCACATTTTCCTGAATATTAAAGCTTTTACTTTAACTCTGTCATTCTCCAGAATTGCTTTATTAAAACTCTTACTTTAACTCTGTCATTCTCCAGAATTGATGCAAGATTATCAACCAGAACTGTTAACTCTTTCCGTTTGTCTCCCTCTCCTCAGAGCTAATGTTCAGGAAGAATGGGAACAATTTAACCTTTACTGCCTACATTCCAGCATGAGGATCACTCACTTCAGCTGCAGATAATACTTGCACATTTACACATCCATTGTTTAAGATCCAAGAATAATTGACTAGTACAAGAAAGAATGGGATTTAAGGCTGATTTATACTTGTGCATACAGGCTACACCGTAGGCATGATTTTTACTTTTGGGTACCCCTACGCCATAGCGAGCATGTGTAGTTGTGTCTGCATCGCTCTGCAATTCACCGCCAAAACGCTAGTTGGTGATGGGGATCCTATGCCACTGTGGTGAGTTTCTTCGAGAGAAACATGGACAAGGAAATGCATTTCAAATATTTTCGGATGTTGGCAGGTAGATTTGACCATTTGGTTCATCGTCTCCAACCATTTATTTCGCATCAGTGTACAGACGCAGCGGAGAAAAGCAACCGGAAATGCGATGCTACCAAGCGGACCAATCACAGATGTTGCAGTCTGCGTCCCTGCGACGTGTGAGTTACATTTTTGGGGAGGTGCACGTCACCTACGGCGTAGGGTACGCGGTACCTACAGCGTACATTTGATGCACAAGTATAAATCAGTCTTTATACGAAACATCTGTGAAAGAAAGGTTTTCTAGCAACCTGATCCTGCAGCACAACAACAATGTCCTTCACAATAAAATGCACAGAGACCCAGGAAAATGTGGATCACTTTCCGCATCTACATGCCCCACAACAAACTTTGGCTGGCTTAGACCTGATACTATTGGGCTGCAATGATTTCCACTTTCCTGTACACTTGTAGATATAGATTACTCAAGAACTGGAAAGGCATGACCATCGTTGTTTCTATAAATCCTGGGCAGTATTGATAGCACCATTTGGCAACACTATCTTCTGATTAGCCAATGGCAGAGTCTGCAGCCTGAACAACCATTCTACAGAACTGGAACGAAAATAAATCATGCTCAACACAGAGGACCCTGAAGAGGACAAAAATTATGCAGAGTAGGTTGAAGAATTTACAAAGATAAGTCCAGGAAAAGCCCTATTTGTTTTTATTTAAATTAGAAAAAAATCTAAGCTGCACACAAAAGAAAGACAAATTAAAGAATAGATTGATTCAATCATAAAAGGACACTCATTTCTAAACTATTAATTATTCCACTTAAATAGGACAGATGACAAAGATGGAAATAAAGATGAAATAAGAAGTGTCTGTCAGGCAGCATCTGGGTAGAGAGAAACAGTTGATGTTTTGGTCCATGACCTCTCAATTACTCTTTATATTTTGAAGCTAAACTGTAAATTGCCCCAAATATCTAGGTAAGCCTATCATCAATAAAACTACTGGGGTGAGAAGAGGAGCAATAAACTCCACCCACTCCATTGTGTTACTACAAAGCATCTTCTTCTTCTTGGGTCCTTAGCCCCCAGAGGAGCATAGGCTATCGATGATTCGTCTCTACTGTCCTCAGCTCTGAGCCAATTTCTCAAGAGTGGACCAGGAGTGTCCCCATCATCTAATTTCAGCCTCAACATCTCTCCTTCATGTGTTTTTTTCTGGACATCGTTTTTTCCTCTTTCCTTGGGGATTCCATTTGAGTGTCTGCCTGGAGATGTTGTTGGTTGGCTTCCTCAAGGTGTGGCCATTTCCATCTTACGTATTTGTGTCTCTGTGGATTCCTGGTTGGTGTTTTTCCCGCAGTCTGGTTGGTTATTTTGTTGGCCTATCTGAAGTTTGGGATCTTTCTCAGGCACTGGTTGATGAAAGCCTGCAGTTTTTGTAGTGTCTCACTATATACGACAGCTTGTTGAAAATCTTGTAGGCAAGCAGAAATGTTAGATTAGGAGGGCTAATGACTAGGAGTAAAGCAGTGATGGCAAAACCTATATCTTCTGGGGCTTGGGAGAACATGATCCGAGCTCAGGTTTCTAGATCTTTGTAGTAGTCATATGTTTGTAGTAGTTAGATGATTAACAAATAGAAACATCAACTGAGGTAAGTTTACCAATTCAAAAAGTTGTCAGTTAGTTAGGGGTGCTTGCTCCTGATACATTTCTACTTTGTTTTCGTCCTTTTCCTGCTCCTTGCCAGATCCACACTGCTCCAAATCATTTACCATTAGATCCCAAATGCATTTTGGGAAGTTAAGTGCAAGAGAAAAGTATACAGAAATGGCAGGACCCTCAGAAGCATCAATATACAGATAATTCTTTTTGGGGTGCAAGCTAACAGCTTTCCAAAAGTGGAAACTCAATCAGGTCGAATGGTAACACAGGTGTATGACATACTTGCCTTCATTGGTCATGCCATCGAATATAAAATTTATGAAATCTAGGAAAACTGACAGAAGCAAGAACCTTGGCTGACTTTTCCATTTTCTGATTCACAGGGAAATGTTTCCAACTGTAACAATGTAATCGCAGTCATGGCTGGGATTGGCTTATCTTAAAACTGGTAATTAAATCCCAGTTGGAGTTCTTTGAGGATATAATGAGTGCAGTGGATAGAGGGGAGCAGATGGACGCTATTTGCTTGGTTTTCCAGAAAGTGCTCGATAAGGATGCATAGAATTGGGGGTGATGTATTAGCACAGATAGAGGATTGATTAACCAATAGAAAGCAGAGAGCTGGGATACATGGTTGGTAATCAGTGGTGAGCAGTGTGCTGCTGGGGCCGGTGCTGGGCCTGCAACTGTTCACGATATATATTAACGATCTGGAAGAGGAGACCGAGTGTAATGTATCTAAGTTCTCTGATGATACTAAATTGAGTGGAAAAGCAAATTGTGTAGAAAATACGGAGAGTTGGCAGAGAGTTATAGATAAGCTAAGTGAGTAGGCAAGGTTCTGGCAGATGAAATACAATGCTGGTAAATGCGAGGTCATCCGCTTTGGAAGAAACAATGAAAAATGAGCAGATTATTGTTCAAATGGTAAAAAAGATTGCAGCACGCTGCTGTGCAGAGGGACTTGGGAGTGCTTGTGCATGAATCACAAAAGGTTGGTTTGCAGGTGCAGCAGGCTATCAAGAAGTCAAATGGAATGCTGGCCTTCATTGCTTGAGGGATTGAATTTAGAAACAGAGAGGTTATTCTGCAACTGTACAGGTTACTAGTGAGGCTATATCTGCAGTACTGTCTGCAGTCTACTTGAGAAAGGATCTACTGGTTTTGGAGGCAGTGCAGAGGAGGTTCATCAGGTTGAATCCAGAGATGACATGGTTAGACTATGAGGAGAGATTGAGTTGCCTGGGACTGTAGTCACCGGAATTCAGAATGAGAGTAGATCTTATAGAACCATAAAATTATGAAAGGGATAGATAAAATAGAGGCAGGAAAGTTGTTTCCACTGGTAGGTGAGACTAGAACTAGGGGACATAGCCTCAAGATTCAGGGGAGTAGATTTAGGACAGAGATGAAAAGAAACTACTTTTCCCAGAGTGGTGGATCTGTGGAATTCTCTGCCGAATAAAGCAGTGGAGGCTACCTCAGTGAATATATTTAAGACAAGGTTGGATAGATTTTTGCATAGTAGGGGAATTAAGGTTATGGGGAAAGGCAGGTAGGTGGAGGTGAGTCCATGGCCGGGTCAGCCATGATCTTATTGAATGGTGGAACAAGCTCGACGGGCCAGATGGCCGACTCCTGCTCCCGACTTCTTCTGTTATGTTTTTTTCTGCTTTGTAAAACTTCATAGTGTTTGCTTACTGGCTTTTCAGGAGAAGGATTTTTCTTGAGGTTTTGACTGATTTAGTCATCCTGCTTTTGTAACATATGCTATCATACAAAATATGAATTCTGAACACAGATTTTGCTTACCTTTATTTCTCCGTTAGTATCTATTTCTTCTTCCACATTATTATGATCCTCACTAGGGTCGTATGAATAAATCGGTACCAATTTATTGCGTAGGTTTTCTAACCTTAGAAGCAAAGTAAAATGGATTAACCTTTTCACTGTTGAAGAAAGAAGTACTTATCAAAGAAACCATTGAACAAATATATAACCTACCAATATTGTAACCTTCTCAGTTAAGAAATTCTCCTGAGCAAGACTACCGGACCTTGGGTCATTAGTTCTTTCATATTACCTTTCACTGTAGGATACGTGGTATTACTGTAGTCCAAACACTTAGCTTCAATTCACATTCAATTAGTGGATCAGTAACAGTTTTTACATTCCCCAATAGTGCTAACATGAAACATATTTCACAAACTGTATAAAATTATTTATGCAGACATTTTATTAGGATCTAAGCATAGATCCCTTTGTTGAAAACAATACATAGTAAGCAAGGTTAACCATTGTCTGTGGGACTTGAAATACTTTTGTCTACAGAAGACTTTTGAATGCAGGTATTGAGCTAACAAGAAAATCTCAGGGTGTGACCATTTTGGCTCCAAGGGCAGAAATATAATTGCTGAAGTATCAACCACTGGCGAATCGACTGAAGAGGAACACTATTCGTGTGAAGTCAAAGAGATGTAGCGTAAGGCCTGGAAAGTGTAACTGGAGAAATTATTCTTCACTGTAAAGCAGCTTAGGGTGGCCACATTTGAGGGTAGCAGAAGCCATACTAGAAAAAAAGGGAAACTGAATACAACAGGACTATGAGTAAATAAAGTTCTTCAGATGTAGGGAACCAGTTTTAGGTATATTTCAGCTCAGGATCAATGAGACCCAAGGGTGTTCATTACCAGGCTGATGGCTCTCCCTAGGCAATCTCTTGGATCTGAGACACAAAAAACTGTAGACACTGGGATCTGGAGCATCAAAATATCTCCTGGAAATACTCAGTGAATCAAGCAGCATCCGTAGGAGGAAAGGAATTGATGGCATTTCAGGTCAAAACACCTGCACCTTTTTACAGTTTGTGGAATATGTTTCACGCGAGCACTACTGGAGAATTAAAGGTTAAAAGCTATTGCTCTCCATCTTTGCCCTCAATTCCTCCAACAGATTATTCCAAGTAGATGACTTGCTTCCACTTGGATTTTGTAGTTATGAAGTGGCTGACATGGGCTGATGCTTCCACAGATAGGGTAATAATCAAAACCAATAGTTCTACCTTGATTTCTCCTGCAAAAATGTAAGACTGAACACTGAATTAAATTCCATTTCCCACTACTCAGCCTACCGATCAAGATGTGTTGCAATTTTTGATGCTCATCTTCAATGTCTACAACACCTCCTATTTCAGTGTGATATCCAAATGTACTAAATATTCCTCATATATTCTCATCCAATTCATTATTATAGATAACAAATAATAATGGGCCTAGTACCTAGCCCCTGGGGCACATGACTAGTCACAGACCTCCATTCTGAAAAACAGCTTTCCACCACCCAAGGTTTTTTACAGCTGCTGGAAATCCAGGCAATACACACAAAATGCTGAAGGAACTCAGCAGGCGAGGCAGCTGCATAAACAGCCAACTTTTCAGGCCAAGACCCTTCTTCAGGACTGGAAAAAAGAAGTGAGAAGTCAAAGTAAGGATGGGGAGTGGAGGAAGAGGTGATAGGTGAAACTGGGAGATGGGGAGGGAGGGGTGAAGTAAAGACCTGGAAAGTTGATTGGTGAAAGAGAAATGGCTGGAGAAGGGGGAATCTGATAGAAGAGTACAGAAGACCACAGAAGAAAGGAAAGGGGGAGAAACACCAGAGGGGGGCGATGGGCAGGTAAGGAGATAAGGTAGAGGGAAAATGGGAATAGGAAATTGTGAAGGAGAAGGGGGAGTGGCCCATTACCGGAAGTTTGAGAAATCGAAGTTCATGCCAGCAGGTTGGAGGCAACCCAAACAGAATACAAGGTGATTCTACTCCAGCCTGAGTATGGCCTCATCGCAGCAGTAGAGGAGTCTACAGACTGACATGTCGGAATGGGAATTGGAAGTAGAACGGATTTCAATTCTATTTCCCATTCCCATTCTGACATGTCAGTCCATAGCCTCTTCTACTGCTGTGATGAAGCCATACTCAGGTTGGAGGAGAAGCACCTTGTATTCCGCCTGGGTAACCTCCAACCTGATGGCATGAACACCGATTTCTCAAACTTCTGGTAATGTCCCCTTTACCATTCCCCATTCCTATTTCCCTCTCTTACTTTATCCCCTTAACTGCCCATCACCTCCTTCTGGTGCTTCTCCCCCTTCCCTTTCTTCCATGGTCCTCTGTACTCTTCTATCAGATTCCCCCTTCTCCAGCCCCTTATCTCTTTCACCAATCAACTTCCCAGCTCTTTACTTCACTCCACCCCCTCTCCCGGTTTCACCTATCACCTACTGCCTTGTACTTCTTTCTCCCCTCCCTTACTCCGAGTTCACATCTCTTTTCTCCCAGGCCTGATGAAAGGTCTTAGCCTGAAACATCCACTGTTCACTCTTTTCCGTAGATGTTGCATGGCCTGCTGAGTTCCTCCAACATTTTGTCTATATTATTTCCACCATCCACCTGATTTTGGGTCCAGTTTGCTGGATCTCCTTGGATGCCATGAGATCCAACTTTCCAAAGCTACCTACCGTGTGAAACCAACGCCAAAAGCCTTACGTAACTTGACATGAAGCATGCCTTCTGCAGTCTACTCATCAACTTTCCTTCTCATTTCATCGCAAGTCTCAATCAAGTTCATAAGACAAGATCTCCCACATCCAAAACCATTTTGGCTACGCCTAATAAGCATCTGCCTTTCTAAATATAAGTATCTCTCATCACTCAGTATGTTTTCTAACATCTTATGGAGATTAGGCTAACGTATCTATAATTATGAAGTCTATCTTTACAACCTTCTTAAATAAAGGTATAACATTTGCTATCTACCTGTCTTCCAGCACCTTGCCAGTGGATAGTGATGTTATAAATATATCACAGCAAGGTTCCCACAATTTCTTCGCTAGCTTACAATAGTGTTCTTGGAAATACTTCAACCAGATCTGGAGGTTAGTCCACCTTTGTAAATCTTAACACATGCAACACCTCTCCTACCCAATATGGGCTGTCCCCAAAAACTATCCATCAACCTTGCCAGTATCCCAACTCTTCACATCTTTCTCCATGGGAAACAGAAAAGAGAAATAATCTTTGAGAACTCTGTCCATCTCCAACGGCTCTACATGTAGATTTCCATCTTGGTCTTTGAGGGTCCCGATTCACTTCCTAACCACTTTTTTTCCCACTTAATAAAGAAGATAGAAACATAGAAAACCTACAGCACCATACAGGCCCTTCTGCCCACAATACCGTGCCAAACATGTACTTACTTTAGAAATTACCTAGGGTTACCTATAGCCCTCTATTTTTCTAAGCCTCATGTACCTATCCAGTAGTCTCTTAAAAGACCCTATCATATCCGCCTCCACCACTGTCGCCAGTAGCCCGTTCCATGCAGTCACCACTCTGCAATAAAAGCTTAACCCTGACATCTCCTCTGTACCTATTCCAGGCACCCTAAAATTGTGCCCTCTCGTGTTAGCCATTTCAGCCCTGGGAAAAAGCCTCTGACTATCCACACGATCAATGCCTCTCATCATCTTGTACACCTCTATCAGGTCACCTTTCATCCTCCGCCACACCAAGGAGAAAAGGCCAAGTTCACTCAACCTATTCTCATAAGGCATGCTCCCCAATAATCCAGGCAACATCCTTGTAAATCTCCTCCGCATCCTTTCTATAGTTTCCACATCCTTCCTGTAGTGAGGTGACCAGAACTGAGCACAGTACTCCAAGTGGGGTCTGACCAGGGTCCTATATAGCTGCAACATTACCTCTTGGCTCCTAAACTCAATCACATGATTGATGAAAGCCAATGCACCGTATGCCTTCTTAACCACAGAGTCAACCTGCGTAGCAGCTTTGAGTGTCCTATGGACTGACCGCAAGATCCCTCTGATCCTCCACACTGCCAAGAGTCTTACCATTAATACCATATTCTGCCATCATATTCGACCGACCAAAATGAACCAGCTCACACTTATCTGGGTTGAACTCCATCTGCCATTTCTCAGCCTAGTTTTGTATCCTATCAATGTCCTGCTGTAACCTCTGACAGCACTCCACACTATCAAAAGCACCCCAACCTTTGTGTCATCAGCAAATTTACTAACCCATCCCTCCACTTCCTCATCCAGGTCATTTATAAAAATCGCGAAGAGAAGGGGTCCCAGAACAGATTCCTGAGGCACACCACTGATCACCGACCACCATGCAGAATATGACCCATCTACAACCTCTCTTTGCCTTCTGTGGGCAAGCCAGTTCCGCATCCACAAAGCAATGTCCCCTTGGATTCCCATGCCTCCTTACTTTTTCAATAAGCCTTTCATGGGGTAACTTATCAAATGCCTTGCTGGAATCTATATACACTACATCTACTGCTCTACCTTAGTCACATCCTTAAAAAATTCAGTCAGGCTCGTAAGGCCCGACATGCCTTTGACAAAGCTATGCTGACTATTCCTAATCATATTATGCCTCTCCAAATGTTCATAAATCCTGCCTCTCAGGATCTCTTCTATCAACTTACCAACCACTGAAGTAAGACTCACTGGTCTATAATTTCCTGGGCTATCTTTACTCCTTTTCTTGAATAAGGGAACAACATCTGCAACCCTCCAATCCACCAGAACCTCTTCCATCCCAATTGATGAGGCAAAGATCATTGTCAGAGGCTCAGCAATCTCCTCCCTTGCCTCCTACAGTAGCCTGGGGTGCATTGCGCCCGGTCCCGGAGACTTATCCAACTTGATGCTTTCCAAAAGCTCCAGCACATCCTCTTTCTTCATTTTAATATGCTCAAGCTTTTCAATCTGCTGTAAGTCATCCCTACAATCATCAAGATCCTTTTCTGTAGTGAATACTGAAGCAAAGTTCCTGCCTGATAGCTTCATATTTCCCCTTACTCCAATTAAGCGCTTTCCTAACTTGTCTGTTCCTATCCCTCTCCAGTGCTATGGTCAGGAGATAGAATAGTAACTACTATCTCCAAAATGCTCTCCCACTGAGAGACCTGACACCTGACCAGGTTCATTTCCCAGTACCAGATCAAGTACAGCCTCTCCTCTTGTAGGTCTATCTACATATTGTGTCAGGAAACCTTCCTGAACACACCTAACAAACTCCACTCCATCTAAACCTCTCACTCTAGGGAGATGCCAATCAATATTTGGGAAATTAAAATCTCCCACCATGACAACCCTGTTATTATTACTCCTTTCCAGAATCTGTCTCCCTATCTGCTCCTTGATGTCCCTGTTACTACTGGTGGTCTATAAAAAACACCCAGTAGAGTTATTGACTCCTTCTTGTTTCTAACTTCCACCCAGAGAGACTCAGTAGACAATCCCTCCTTGACTTCCTCCTTTTCTGCAGCCATGACAATATCTCTGATCAGCAGTGCCACGCCCCCACCTCTTTCTCCCCCCTCCCTGTCCTTTCTGAAACATCTAAAGCCTGGCACTCTAAGTAGCCATTCCTGCCCTGAAACCATCCAAGTCTCTGTAATGGCCACAACATCACAGCTCCAAGTACTGTTCCATGCTCTAAGCTCATCTACTTTATTCATGATGCTTCTTGCATTAAAATAGACACATCTCAAACCATCGATCTGAGCGCATCCCTTCTCTATCACCTGCCTATCCTCCCTCTCGCACTGTCTACAAACTTTCTCTATTTGTGAGCCAACTGCTCCTTCCTCTGTCTCTTCAGTTCAGTTCCCACCTCCCAGCCATTCTAGTTTTTTTTTATATAATTTTTATTGAGTTTTCAAAAAGAATACATGAAAAGATAAAATCTACCCTCCCCCCCTCCCCTTAACCCTCCCCCCGCCATATATAATCCTACCTAAAAAGAAAGAAGAGAGAAAAAAAAGAAGAGCCGCCTGGGTATTGGAAGGTTTCCACATGCTCCATGGGATTTAAAATAAATTTGGTATAATTATTCGTTACTTTCCCCAAGGGACCAAGAGCTTTATCGGAGCACTTAAATATGCCATCCTATCTTTTGTAAATAAGGGCGCCAAATATTCAAAAATGTTACATATTTATCTCTTAAATTATAAGTAATTTTTTCGAGTGGAATAGAACTAGCCATTTCATTATTCCAACGATCCATACTTAAATACGAATCAGATTTCCAAGTAACTGCTATAGTCTTCTTAGCTACCGCCAATGCAATTTTTATAAATTCTTTCTGATATTTATTCAATTTAAGTTTCGGCTTTATCCCTTCAATATCACCTAATAGAAATAATACAGGGTTATGTGGAAGTTGAGTTCCAGTAATTTGTTCCAATAAGACTCTTAAATTTATCCAAAAGAGTTGAATTTTAAAACAAGACCAAGTAGAATGTAAAATAGTACCAATTTCTTGATTACACTGAAAGCATTTATCGGATAGATTTGAATTTAATCTATTTATTTTTTGTGGTGTAATATACAACTGGTGTAAAAAATTATATTGTACTAATCTAAGTTGAACATTTATTGTATTTGTCATACTGTCAAGACAGTGTCTTGACCAATTTGTTTCATCAATATTAATATCCAGATCTGTTTCCCATTTTTGCTTTGACTTATGGATTCCTTGTTTAATTGTCTGTTCTTGAATCAAATTATACATACAAGAAATAAATTTTTAAATTTTCCCTTTTTGAATTCAAGTTTCAATTTCATTAGGTTTTGGCAAAAACATTGTTTGACCCAGCTTACCCTTTAAGTAAGCCCTTAATTGAAGGTAACAAAAGAAAATATTATTTGATATTTTATATTTATCCTTTAGTTGTTCAAATGACATCAATATACCTCGTTCATAACAATCTCCTATAAATTTAATCCCTTTTTGGTACCAATTATATAAAAGTTGATTGTCCATTGTAAAAGGAATAAGTCTGTTTTGGAACAAAGGTCTCCTTGCTAATAGAGATTTCTGTGTTTCATTACCAACATTTATCTTACTCCATAGATCAATCAAATGTGTTAATATAGGAGGTTCTTTCTTTTCCCGTATTCATTTAGATTCCCATTTATATATAAAATCTTCAGGTCTATTTTCTCCTATCTTGTCTAATTCTATTTTAATCCATGCTGGTTTTCGGTCATCGAAGAAAGATGCAATAAATCTAAGTTGATTTGCTTTATAATAATTTTTAAAGTTTGGAAGTTGTAACCCTCCTAACCCAAATTGCCATTCTAGTTTAAACTCTCCCCAATAGTCTTAGCAAACCTCCCTGCGAGGATACTGCTCCCCCTCGGATTCAAGTGCAACCTGTCCTTTTTGTACAGGTCACGCCTGCCCTAGAAGAGATCCTAATAATCCAGAAATCTGAATCCCTGCCCCCTGCTCCAATCCCTCAGCCACGCATTTATCCTCCACCGCATTCTATTCCTATACTCGCTGTTGCGTGGCACAGGCAGTAATCCTGAGATCAGTACCTTTGAGGTCCTGACTTCTCAACTTCCTTCTGAACTGCCTGTAGTCTGTTTTCAGGACTTCCTCGCTTTTCCTGCCTATGTCGTTGGTACCAATATGTACCACGACCTCTGGCTGTTCACCTTCCCACTTCAGGATATCATGGACGCGATCAGAAACCTCCCGGACCCTGGCACCTGGGAGGCAAACTACCATCTGTGTTTCCTTCCTGCGTCCACAGAATTGCTTGTCTGACCCCCTAACTATAGAGTCCCCTATCACTGCTGCCTTCCTCTTCCTTCCCCTACCCTTCCGAGCCACAGGGCCGGACTCTGTGCCAGAGGCGCGGCCACAGTTGCTTCCCCCAGGTAGGCTGTCCCCCCCAATAGTACTCAAACAGGAGTATTTATTGTTAAAGGGGATAACCACAGGGGTACTCTCTAGCATCTGACTCTTGCCCTTCCCTCTCCTGACTGTTACCCACTTGTCTGTCTCCCGAAACCCCAGCATGACTACCTGCCTATAGCTCCTCTCCATCACCTCCTCACTTCCCCTGACCAGTCATGAATCCTTCCTGGACACACCTAACAAAAGGAGAACCCTGAGAGATGACGTGTGTCCAGGAAGGATTCATGACACAGTATATTGTCAGGCCAACTAGAGGAAAGGCCAAACTGAATCTGGTTCTAGACAATGAACCTGGACAGGTGACATATCTGCTGGTGGGTGAGCATTTCAAAGATAGTGACCATAACTCCCTGACCTTTACAATAGCCTTGAACAGAAATAGGAGCAGACTGTATGGAAAAGTATTTTATTGGGAGAGGATACACTATGACGCTATTAGGGAAGAACTTGGGAACAGGTGTACTGAGGGAAATACACAATAAAAATCTGGAGGTTATTTAAAAATAATTAGCTCTACTTGTCACATATACATTTAGGTTTACAGTGAAATGCACCTTTTGCATCAATGACCAACGTAATCCAAGAATGTGCCAGGGACGGCCCACAAGTGTTGCCATGCTTTTGCCACCAACATAGTATTCCCACAACTTACTGACCTTAATCTGCACACCTTTGGAAACCACGTTGTTGCTGGGAGAACGTACAAACTCCTTACTGACAGCGGCAGGAATTGAATGTTAAACACGGGTGCTGAGATGGAAAGAGTACTTGAACGGGGTTCTAGATAGGTTTTTCCTGTAGATGCAGGGAAAGGTTGGTAGGGTGAAGTAACAATGGTTGACAGGAGTTGTGGAACATCTAGTCAAGAATAAGAAGGAAGCATACTTAAGGTTCAGGAAACAATGATCAGATAGGACTCTTGAGAGTTATAAGAAAGCCAAGTAGGAGCTTAAGAAGGGACTTAAGAGGGCTAGAAATGGCCATCAGAAAGCAAGTAGGATCAAGGAAAGCACCTGACATTTTACATGTACATGGATGAAAGAAAAATGGAAGGCTGTGCAGGAGGAAAGGATTAGATTAATCTTGGAGTAGGTTAAAAGGTTGGCACAACATCATAGCTTAAAGGGCCTGTACAATTGTTCCTCAATTGTTTTATGCCAAAGCCATCTCATGCCCAAGTACATCCTCTATATACCTCCATTGCTTGATCCCAGCTTCCTGTACTTGACTCAAGCTGCCTCCTTTCCTTGACCAAAGTTACAATATCACTTGACATCCAGGTTTCCCAATTCCCAGGATATTTGCCTTTGACTTTGACGTGTAGTGCTTTATGTCTTGCTATGTCATTTAAAAACCTCCCACCCACCAGAGGTCATTTTGCCCAAGAACAATCTAGCTCAAGCAACCTGTACAAGCTCCTCTCCAATACAATCACAAAATTAGCCCTGCCCCAATTTAGAAATCAAACCTGTGAACGAGTTCTGTCCCTTTCCAGAACTATTTTAAAACTGAATTCAGTTACCTGCTCTTCCTTATTTCCTAGGAGTAGGTCAATCTTTACCCATTCCCTAGTAGGCCCCTCCTTCGTACTGTCTGAGGAAGCGTTCCTGAAGATACTGAATAAATTCTAGCCCATCTAGACCTTTAACACTATGGTAATTGCACAGGTTAAAAATGTCATGGGTTTTTTCTTTAAAGGTAAACTGTGTACAACAGCATGATGAGTGAGGTCAAAGTGGCCCAGTCCTGAAGAAGGGTCTCAGCCCCAAACGTCAACAGTTCATTCATTTCCACAGATGCTGCCTGACCTGCTGAGTTCCGCCGGTATTGTGTGTGTGTGTGTGTCTTGGATTTCAAGCATCTGCAGATTTTCTTGTGTTTACAAAGTGGCCTTTGTTCTGGAGTGGTGGTGTTGCAGGTTGACCAGTCTCCTGTTTGCCCAATTGATCAGATCCACTCCAGCCGGCAGCATTTTGAAAGCGACAGTACTGTGGCTAAAAAAGATTGGGAATGGGATCACAGGATCGTGCTGCCAGTATTGCTTCCTTCACTTCACATGTAGAACTGCACCGGCAGAATGGCAGCCCTCCAATATCCCAAACCTAGACGCTTTTCATTCAGTTTCCAGTTATGACATCTAACTGAACTGTCCTTATTGCACAGGTTACAGTCTCTGCCCTGTGGCTCTCCCCTGCCACCCCCGACTGTGCCATCCGACCAGAGGGATTTTCGATCCATCGGATGGACCGCACGGCGGCTTCGGGCAAGACGAGGGGAGGTGGTGTCTGCTTACTGATCAACACTGGGTGGTGCTCGGACACAGTGGCACTGACAAGCTCCTGCAGTCCAGACCTGGAACACCTGTCGGTGAAGTGTCGTCCCTACTATCTGCCACAGGAATTCACCTCAGTCATACTGACAGTGGTCTACATTCCCCCCCAGGCGGACGTGGAGTGTGCTCTGAACATACTATATGCCAACATCAGTGAACTTGAGACCAGGTATCAGGAGGCTTTGCTCATTACAGCCAGGGACTTTAACCAGGCCAACCTCAGAGAAAGTTATACCAACATGTCTCCTGCCCCATTAGAGGCCCGAATATACTTGACTACTGCTACACAGCAGTCAAGGATGCCTACCGTTCCGTCCCATGACCTCACTGCAAATACAATTCACTATTTTTACTGGGGTAAAAAGATTAAAGAAATCTCTAAAACATTTTCAAATAAGAAAGAGCTCATGATTTTTCTGATAAGTCACGGTGATTATGAAGTATTACTGTGAGCCTATTAGAGCTGTAACAAGTTCAGTTTCCTAAAAAGATTCTTTAATCAGATAGGAATTAGTATTCTTTCTCTTTCTGCAGTTTAGCTTAATATTCAATTACATTTTATTTATTTATTGACATAAAATGTGGAGTAGGCCCTTCCAGTCTGTCGCGCCACGCTGCCCAGCAATCCCCCAGTTTAATTCTAGCCTAATCCTGGGACAATTTACAATGATCAATTAACCTACCAACTAGTACTTCTTTACACTGTGGGAGGAAACCAGAGCACCCAGCGGAAACCCAGCCGGTCACAGGGAGAACGCACAAACAGCTTACAGGCAGCAGTGGGACTCAAATCCATGTCGCTGGTACTGTAAAGCATTGCACTAACCATTACACTACTGTGCCTGACCGTTCACATTAAGCATTTACTTCTAACTTCAACAGGTAGGTGTTTTGTGGATCATCAAATTCATGATATTGTTTCACAAGCTTAGCACGAGTTATGGATGGGCACGTAGACAAAAGCCTTGGTTCATATTTTATTCTTGTCTGCTTTGAAAACTGGGCAAAGGAGGAGAAAATAATATTACTAATAAATTTATTAATCTCTTTGATAATCAATCAATTATCCTTCCAGATCTGAAAGCACTTCAAAATAGGCTAAGCTCCTTTCATGTAAGAGGAATGTTTGGTGTCTACAAATACAAAATGCATGTTCATTCATGATATTAATGACTTATGTCTGTACTTCTTTCATAAAACTTCTGAATAATAAATTCTTCCCCATTTCCCTTCAATCTGTACATCACTGCAACTTTGCCATTAAACTATTAAGCAATACACTTGTGTAGGGCAGGAAGTGAGGCCATAACCCAAAATTATTAGTCTAAATCTTGATGAAAGGCCCACATTAAAAATATTATTGATCCCAGGCGTAGTCTTTAGGGACCAGACTTCTTATTGCTCTATTTTAAAATGCTCCATATAGTTTTTAAAATTTAATTCCAATACTGCCTCAAACCCTATCTTTTTCCCTCATGCTTTGTTCTAACTTGATCCTTTCAGACCGTAAGGTATAGGAGCAGAATTAGGCCATTTGGCCCATCGAATCTGCTCTTCCATATTATCAAGGCTGATCCAATTTTCCTCTCAGCCCCAATCTCCTGCCTTCCCCAACCCCAACCCTTCATGCCCTGACAAATCAAGAATATATCACCCTCTACTTTAAATATACATAAAGACTTGGCCTCCACAGTGGCCCATGGCAACAAATTCTATAGGTTCACCTCGCTCTGGCTAAAGAAATTCCTCCTCATCTCCGGACACAGCTCTATCCTGAGGATGCGTCCTCTGGTCTTAGACTCTCTCACTATAGGAAACACACTCTCCACATCCACTCTATCAAGGCCTTTCATTATTCGACAGGTTTCAATAAGGTCACCCCTCATTCTTCTGAATTTGAGTAAATACAGGCCCAGAGCCATCAAACACTCTTCATATGAATCATCTTTGTGAACCTCCTTTGAACCGGCTCCAATTTCAGCACGTCCTTGCTAAGATAAGGCCCAAAACTGCTCACAGTTTTCTTTCCTTCCACTATCCTGAACACAAGTGAGATATTTTGATGCATGTGCTAAATTGATGTCAGTGAATAATTTAATTACGGAAGAACCTGAAATGTTGGGATAGACTATTTGGCTCTTTGTGCCTTCTCTGCCACTCTGCTAACCGTTGAGTGAAATCTTAATAAATGGAGAAAGATCTTGTCTCACATCCACACGCATTAACCAGTGGGAGTTAATGGACAAGTCAAACACAGAAAATTAACTGATACTACCCCCTTGCTAATTTCAGGACACCAAGTATAAATTTTGGCTTGGTTACACAAAAAACCAAGGGGAAAACATTGTCTACGTGACTCCCTTGTCCGTTCATGCCCCCTAATGATCTCTCTCCTGGCACTTTTCCTTGCAAGTAGAACAAGTGCTAAACCTGCCCCTACACCTCCTCCCTCACTACTATTCAGGGCCCCAGACAGTCCTTCCAGCTGAGGAAACACTTCTCCTGTGAGTATGTTGGGGCAGTCTACTGTATCCGGTGCTCCCAGTGTGGCCTCCTATACATTGGTGAGGCCTGAGGTAGATTGTTTGGGAAAATATTGCCATTGCCTCCAAGCCTATGTTGTGCTTCATTCCAACACAAGATCAAGGCCAGTTCATTGCTGCCATATCGAGATGATATAGCATAATTGGTGAGCTGTCTGCCAGATGAGAGATTGGACGTCAGTTTTCTTCATCGATCAGTGGCACCACTAGATGAGGCGTGGGACTTGGACAACACTTCAACGTCACCCAGCTACCTCAGACCGAACAAAGAGTCTGCTGAAGGAACTCAGAGGGGTGAGCAGCATTGGCGGGAGGAAAGATATCATCAACTTTTCAGGTCAAAACTGGCATTAGGTGAAAGGTGTGTTGGCCGGCACAGAAAGAAGGTGGGGGGGGGGGGGCGAGAGAGAGGGGAGGGTGGCGAGAAAGGATTTTGAGATGATTGTTAAACTGAGGAGTGTAAGGTGGCAGGCATGGGTCCCAGCTAGGGGAGGAGAGTCTTGGTGGACTATGAAGACTGTAGCAGGAGATGGAGGCAGAGAATGTAAGAGAGGAAAAAGAAAAAAATACACAACAGAAGGAGCAAGGTGGAGGGAAGGCAGAATAGACATGGGAAACAGCTGCTGGAGGGAGAGAAGCAAGAACTCACAGCACTGCCAGAGCAAGATGAGGATAAAGAGATGAGAATGGAGAGGCTAACGACATTTGGAACCAGTTTAGGGGTGGAGTGGGATGGGTGGGGTGCGAAGTGGATGGATGAAGTCAGGAAGTGGAAGAGGATAAAGATGGGTGAAGGAGAGCTGGGGGACAAAAATGCAAGCACTGGAAAATGAGATGTACTAGTGTGGAGCAGGGGAATAAAGTGGGGGCTGAGGAAGAAGGTGAAAAATGAAAATGGTGATTAGTGTTTATTTGAAACTGGAAAACTCAATATTCACACCATCAGGTTGTAGACTACCCAGGTGAAATATAAGATGTTATATTTCCCCCGGGATCAATAAAATATGACTATGACTATGATGATGACTATGTTACTTCTCCTGTATTGGGCTTCATCCTGGTAGTAGAGAAAGCCAAGGATGGACAGGTCAGTGAAGGAGTGGTGAGGGGAGCTGAAGTGGGCAGCAAATGGGAGCTCAGGATAGTCAGTGCAAACTGAGCAGAGGTAAAACATTGTCCCAAGAATCTTTAGACTTCCTTGTATCTCTATGAAATACCTTGGGATGTTCTTCTGTTATTTTTTAAATATATTAATGGAGTTAGTATGAAGCAATTTTGAAAAGATGAAGATGTCAAGTGCGAGGGAGTATGCTTAAAAATTGAAGACGTCAACCTTGGGATTCTACTAGAATTTCACATTTTTACAAAGAAAAGCTCACTGATTGTAATATCAAAGGCTCCACAAATAGTCGACATTGGTGAAAAGTTCACAGTAAGAAACAGCCAGCAAGAAAACAAAGTGCCAAGAATTGTAATATAGAAAAGTCACATTGCATGTAACCTTTCATGTATTGACTAAAAATAAATTTAGGCTTCCTGAAAGTGTTAGTGATATCCTGCAGATTTTTCTAAACGGTGAAATTATATGCCAGATGGCAGCTCTACAGAACTGTGACCCTCAAAAGATACAGTAAGTCACAAAAAGAGCAATATCATTGAAATACTAAAGTTAATTTATAACTTTCTCACCTTTTAATATTAATAAATGAAAACTGGAACGGTGCTGGAACATGTGAAAGCACCAATTGAAATAGAGAATGAGTGTGAGGATTAGGATATTTGAGTCTTTAATGAAGAAAATAATGTAAAAGGTGGATCAATTAATTCTAAAATTATCCAATGGTTTCCATAAACTGAAAATCATGTCACCCACTGATATTCCAAAGGAACCTTTGCTTCAAGGAGTTTGACAGACTATCAGAAGGGATTCAAAGTTAAACTGCAACTGGTAAAGGGTCTCGTTGACTGCCCATATGCTTCCACAATTGACTTCAATGCCTGTGTGGGAAGAGAACATCATCTACGTTTTCCTTTCTGCCATTAAGAATGTGCATAGGAGGCAGAGCGGCTAAGGCAGAAACTAGATACCGTATAAAGTTTTGTCAGATAAACGTTGAAAGAAATATTTCATGTTTCTCAACAGGTAGGCATTGTGTTGAGAAACAAAAACTTCATGAGGGAGGTGATCTTTCTGTAGATGACCGAGAATGTCAAGCAAGATTTTTTTAAAAGTTTATCACATTTGTGTGATGAGTAGCAACCCTGTGGACTGAAATTCACACTTAAACCCCTTATCAGATGACACTGGGAGATGAGGACAGCCGTTTAAGTAGTTTTAATTCATCCATCCAAGCACCCTACCAACCTTCCATTCTTCATTTCATTGTTTCTGAAAAGATTTCAGATTATTGTTTCCACACAACTTTAATTATAAACAATGATCGAAGTGTGAAGAGTTGTTTAGCATCAGTGTTAGGTGATTTTGTGATAGATTGAACCTGCATTTCTGAATCGTAATCTCAGATTAAGTTAAAATTGCACCTAGATTTACCAGCATTTTCTTTATATTACATTGTAGGTCTCGCCTGGTTAGGCAAGGAACTTCAATTTTACCAAGATTTGCTTCGTTAGTCAGATCCAAATGCTTGAATATTTTCTCTTTTGATAAATAGAAATGCAAGTCATCTACTGTATGCAGTCCGACCAAGGCACCCAACTACTTATTAATGTCTTCCTCTGTAGTTTATTGCACTGCTTGATTATTATGTCTATTTCAATTTAGTTCTGTTTCTAAAGTAGTAATTGTTCTTCACCCTTTCTGCGGCATTAAATATGCTTTTTTTAAAAAATCACTTTACCAGTTCTGTAATAGGGCCTTGATTTGAAACGTTGACCTAAGTGCTCCCAGCATTTAGTTTAAACTCCATTAACTTTTACATGGGTTGGAAATTTTGAGAGAATTAAAATCGTAGTTGAGGTTCAAACCCATCTTTAACATTTCAATTATTTAGATGGAAAATGCCCATTTTTCTTACATACAAAATACATAATATTGAATTGAATTGAATTGGACTTTATTTTTTACATGCTTCACATAAATGAAGAGTAAAAATCTTTATGTTATGTCTCCGTCTAAATGTCTAATGCATGTAATCTTTCTTCAAAATAACCCACCTTGCATTCTACCTATGCATTTTGTCCAACACAGTTTGGAAATTCCCACCAACTTTGATTAAAGCTGCACCTCCATCTGATATGGGAGCAGCCAAGCATTGGACCGGAAGTCCCTGCAAAGAACTGTGAGAATAGTTGAGAGGATCATTGAGGTCTTCCTTCCATCCATCGGACACGTTCGTCAGGAGTGCTGAGTACACAGGGCCCTTTGTATTATCAAGTATCCCACCCAAACATCCATCCAGTATTCCATAGGAAGGGGTACAGTCGACGTTTCGGGTTCAGACCCTCTGTCAGGTTAGTCCTGATGAAGGGTCTTGGCCCGAAACGTCGACTGTACCTCTTCCTATGGATGCTGCCTGGCCTGCTGCGTTCACCAGCATTTTTTATGTGTGTTGTTTGAATTTCCAGCATCTGCAGATTTCGTGTTTGCATCCAGTATTCCCTTTGATTTTCTACCATCAGGTTGGAGACTATGATGTATAAAAACAAGAATGGTCAGGATAAGAAACAGTTTCTTCCCTCAGGCCAGTAGGCTTATAAATTCCTGCCACATCACATTTGAAGTGTCGCTGATTATTGAATTGAATTGACTTTATTACTTACATCCTTCACATACACGAGGAGTAAATATCTTTATGTTACGTCTCCGTCTAAATGTGCAATTTATAGCAATTTGTAATAAATAGTATGTACAACAAGACAATAAATATAGCATAGAAATACAATTGTATCAGTGTGAATTAATCAGTCTGATGGCCTGGAGGAACAAGCTGTCCCTGAGCCTGTTGGTCCTGGCTTTAATGCCTTTTAAAACCACCTTTTTTCAGATAGTAACAGCTGGAACAGTTTGTGGTTGAAGTGACTCAGGTCCCCAGTGATCCTGCTGGCCCTTTATACACACCTTTTTTTGTAAATCTGTTCTCTACCTTACAATATTTAATTTATGCACTTTACCTTATTTATGAGTAATTCATCTGGAGTTTTTATCCTTACTTTCATAAATTATGTGTGTTATATGTGTGTTATGTGTACTATTGTGCTTTACACCCTGGTTCAGAGAAACGTTGTCTCGTTTGACAATATGCATGTATATAGTTAAATGACAATAAACTTGACGTGAGTTAGCTTCATTTGTTTGCAAACTTGGCCAATTTTCATGGAACATCTGAATCATGTCATCCATAAATAGAATCTTTAGTGCCCCCAAAAATAAACAGCCTAAATATTATCATGTTTGCTTGTAGTATTAGCCTCATCTGGTAGCTTTGCAAGTGGAATCTAATCAAATATCTTTTGGAAGTTCTAAATGTCTTGCACTTAAGCAGTATCTTTATGGATTTCCACTTCTACAAAGGGGTCAAGAAGGTGAGATTTAATAAGACGCGTTTCTGAAAGAGGATCACTGTTAGTTACTAACAATGTTAAATTTTCTTCCCTAACTGACAATGGCAAGAACAATACTGTATGCCTACCGCAACTAACATTAGCTATGTCTGCACAAGGAATTAACTGCCTTCTTTGTCAATATGGTACCACTCAAATCAGCTCTGCCACCAGGGAAGCCTTCCAGTGGCTCTGGAATATAAACATGCCATGGGAAATGATTAGAAACAATTGTGTGATTTTTTGAAAGGTTTGCATTTCTTTTCCATGTTCAGCCATAAATTCATAGCTGTAGCTGAACTGGAACAATTGTCTGCACATTTACATTTAATATTTAGAGTTCAGTGTATTTTTTGCACTGTGAATTGTGTATGTACATTTAAGGCAGTATTTCTTCACCAGTTTTGTGGTAAACCTCAAAATAGAAATCAATTGTCAAGATTCCACTACGCTATCAAAGAGTATGGAATTAAAAGACTGCATATTTGGATTCTAATTAAATACTTCAACACTGTGTTTCATGGAGAAATTTGTCCACTACTGAAACATTAAATCTCTTACTTTCCTTCTTTAACTGCAAATCAAATACAAGGTTGAGATCATCACAATTCAAATTATGGTTCACTGTACATCCTCAATTAATCTCATATAATTGCATCACTGAAGCATACTTCATTACATGCCTTGCATAATGGACAAAACATAATAATAATATAAAAATAAATTCAATATTTCCATCCATATACAAACCCCATTTCCAGAAAAGTTGGGATATTTTCCAAAATGCAATAAAAGCAAAAATCTGTGATATGTTAATTCACGTGAACCTTTATTTAACTGACAAAAGTACAAAGAAAAGATTTTCAATAGTTTTACTGACCAACTTAATTGTATTTTGTAAATATACACAAATTTAGAATTTGATGGCTGCAACACACTCAACAAAAGTTGGGACAGAGGCATGTTTACCATTGTGTTACATCACCTTTCCTTTTAATAACACTTTTTATTCATTTTGGAACTGAGGATACTAATTGTAGTAGATTTGCAATTGGAAATTTTGTCCATTCTTGCTTGACATAAGGCTTCAGCTGCTTAACAGTCCGTGGTCTCCGTTGTCTGATTCTCCTCTTCATGATGCACCGTACATTTTCAATAGGAGATAGATCTGGGCTGGCAGCAGGCCAGTCAAGCACACGCACTCTATGTCTACAAAGCCACGCTGTTGTAGCCCGTGCAGAATGTGGTCTGGCATTGTCCTGCTGAAATAAGCATGGACGTCCCGGGAAGAAACGTCGCCTTGATGGCAACATATGTCTCTCTAAAATCCTAATATATGCCTCAGAGTCAATGGTACCTTCACATACATGCAACTCACCCATGTCGTGGGCACTGATGCACCCCCATACCATCACAGATGCTGGCTTTTGCACCTTTCGCTGATAACAATCTGGATGGTCGTTTTCATCTCTGGCACGGAGAACTCGATGCCCGTTTTTTCCGAAAACTAACTGAAGTGTGGACTCATCTGACCACAGCACACGGTTCCACAGTCTTTCAGTCCATCTGAGATGAGCTCAGGCCCAGAGAACTCGCCGGTGTTTCTGCATAGAGTTGATGTATGGCTTCCTCCTTGCGTAATACAGTTTCAAGTTGCATTTCTGGATGCAGCAACGGACTGTGTTGAGTGACAATGGTTTTCCGAAGTACTCCCGAGCCCAGGTGGCTATAATTGTCACAGTAGAATGACTTTTCTGTGCACTTTTCAATCTTATTTTAACTCTGTCCCAACTTTTGTTGAGTGTGTTGCAGCCATCAAATTCTAAATTTGTGTATATTTACAAAATACAATTAAGTTGGTCAGTAAAACTATTGAAAATCTTTTCTTTGTACTTTTGTCAGTTAAATAAAGGTTCACGTGAATTAACATATCACAGATTTTTGTTTTTATTGCATTTTGGAAAATATCCCAACTTTTCTGGAAATGGGGTTTGTAGATATTTTAAGAAAACAGGATAAAGAGGGTTTCAAGAATTAAAGCATCTCCAAGAAATTACAGGCTGGTGCATTCCAGTCAATGTGGTACACACAGACTTTAATAAACCTTCAGATAAGATGCTACCTCACCCTTGATAGGACATGAAGAGATAGAGTACTAACAGCAGAATAGATTACCCTTAAGAGTACTATGTCTCTATGTCACAAAAAAAGATGTTAAAAAAAGACAGAAATTTATAAAAGGGTGCTATCAGAAAGGAGATGATGAAATTTAAATGAAAGGTTAATCAAGCTGGAGCTCTGTACACTGGAAAAGATTAAAAGACCCAAAACAGGTTCTTATAAAGACTATAAGACCATAAATGAGAATTAATGAAGTGAAAGTAGAGATAACAGATAAAATATAAAAATATTAGGAAGGTTTTTGTTTTTATACTGTAGTGAAAATATAGAACCCATTTCAAGTGGGTAACATCTGGGGAACCTTGACACGCATGTGGGAGAGGAGAATACAAGGGATCTGCAGCAGGTTAGAAAGGAATAATTAAAGCGAAAAGACGCTCTTGTGGAGCATAAACACCTAGCAGACATGTGCTGATAGAATTTATAGCACAAAGGAGTCAGACTTTATGTTACTTTGGGGCCATCATCATTTGCATCTCAGTTAATCGCAAGTACAATAGCTCAATCTATAACCATATACATACTCTTAAAAACAACTGACTTCAGTAACCAAAAGTTTGAGTTCAATGGAAACTTTTAAAAAATAATATATGGTTACTGGAATGCTGGTTTCAGTACACTAAATACATTTTCCATTTATTTTTGAACTTCCAAAATTTTGATACTTCAGAATTTTCATTTTACAGCCTACATCATGAACAGTAGGACCCTTTTTGTCAGAACAGTTGACCTCACTAGATGGTTTTTTTAAAATATATTTTTTTAGTAGATACACCAATTAGTAGAATTTTCCTTTAGGAGTACAGCTTCCAAACATCTGCTGCACTGACTGCAGTCATGGAATATATCATGAAAATTGTCCTGCCTTACTAGCTGGGGGAAAAATGCATGGAAACAATAGGGAAAAAGGATAGAAAATAAGAAAGAGTTAAGATAAAACTGCAAATTTTTACCTTGGAAACTGACTTTCAGCTGGATTTCATATAATAAAACTCATACAAAGCTAGTCAAATTTTATAAGTTGAACTATTTAGTAAATTAACTTAGTTAGCAGAAAACTTCTGAGGAGAACTACAGTATTTCTTGGCTATAGATCTAAATATAGACCTAAAAAGGCCTCGAACATTTAAATTGGTTTGGGATAGTAGGCTGTTTCACATCTTTTGACAGTTGTATAAACAGTTTAGTTAATAACAGGATGCTTCACATCCTAAATGAATATTGCAGGCCATGCCTTCTCCTTTGTGCAATGTAATGACTCATATGTCTCCAATTGCTGATGAGATATTTCCTATTTCATTCATAGGGAAATCATGGCCATAGAATTATTAGACAGGAACATGAAAACGTGCCTAAAAGAAGCCATAACAAAGTAAATCTACAAAAATATAGATATGAAGATTGAAAATTAGCTTACCCTTTAATTAAACAAACACCATACTTTAAAGAAAAATATTATTCGATTTGCTCAATGCTATTTTTTTTAAGAATCCCCTAATAATCACTGCTCTTCCATTTAAATTTAAATTGAACGCTATCAAAAATTTTCCACAGGTTTTACATTTAAAAGAAGCAGTAACTTGGTCTTTGATGAATCAACTGCACTTTTCATCAGGAAATCAGTGTTCCTCATATCCTGCAGGAAGGAAGTGCTGGCAGGAGCTGCTGTCAGCACTGCACTAGGCTCTTGACTCCCTCTACTTCCTACATGTGGTAATCACAGGCTCCCTGTAACACACTGATCTATTTAAAGCTTCCATCTTTCTCACCTTCTACAAGCTCAATGAAAAGATCTACGAATAAATACGAAAGCCAGCAAGATCAAAACAAAACATGTTTCCAACTCCAGCATCCTAGAGCATTTCCATTTGTGGAATTTTACAAAAAGTTATTTCAAGAGAATTTGATCTTCCACATGATAAGCCATTTTGAAAACATTGCTTGTAGGTTAAGAACATTCACTCCAACCCAAAAATAAATTCTGCCATGCATAGTGCCAAATATGTCACTTCGTTTTTTTAATCAATCACTTACAAGTTAGCAAATTTATTTTCTAAATTCTCCGTCAAAAATATCCTTACCTGTGTCGCTTTCGAATATGCCTTACCTAGCAGAAAAAAATACACAGATATTAAAAGTGCAAATCAAAACATCTATCAATTGCTGCAGAAATAATATATTTTAGAAAATCTTTAAAGTTTACCACTACAATCGCAATGCCAATAGCAGCCAAAAGTGTGACAGGGATCAGCATAAAACCAAGGACTGATATACTATGATTACTGTCGGGGATTGTGCTGGCCGTTTGATTGGGCATGACACCCTTTCTTCTTGCTCATCTGTTGAACGCAAAATTCCTTTTATACTTGTGCTTGATAGGTGGTGGTTCTGAAAGTTTTTCTCCAAATTGAGTGCTGCAATATTTTCATAGTGACTACTTGTTGCTTTTTGTATGGAAGCATTTGTCATCGGATTGACATCGAGACAAAAATCATGCAGATCCTGAAGCAACCACGATTCACTGATGTTCTGGTCAATAAGTACCATAAAGCAGCTAGAAGTGAAAGATAGTTAGAATCAGTTTGAGATATGTAAAATATAGATTTTATAAAATCTTTAAGCAAGGCCGAATTACAAAGGATGTCAACGTTCTTTGCAAAGTTTTGAAATACCACAACGAACTTCAGTGATGATCAGAATCAGGTTTAATATCACCAGCATATGTCATGAAATTTGTTGTCTTTGTGGCAGGCAGCAGTACAATGCAGTACCTAACAGAGAAAAACTGTGAATTACAGTAAATATATGTATATGTTAAATCATGTAATGCAAAAATAAAATAAAAATAAAAAAGTGAGGTAGTGCTCGTGGGTTCAACGTCCATTCAGAAATTGGGTGGCAAAGGGGAGGAAGCTCTGCATTTAGGCTCCTGTACCTCCTTCCTGAGGTAGCAATGAGAAGAGGACATGTCCTGGGTGATGGGAGTCCTTAATGATTGATGCCGCCTCTTTGAGGCATCACTCCTTGAAGATGTCCTGGAAACTATGAAGGCTAGTGCCCATGAAGGAGCTAAGTTTACAACTGTCTGCAGCTTACTTCGATCAAACAAAAAGGAATCTAAGGAGCTCTTCAATAAAATGGTCAGTATTTTTTTTTTTAAACACCACAACTATCCCCCATTCCATCAAGTTTAATAACCATATAACCATATAACAATTACAGCACAGAAACAGGCCATCTCGGCCCTTCTAGTCCGTGCTGAACTCTTACTCTCACCTAGTCCCACCGACCTGCACTCAGTCCATAACCCTCCATTCCTTTCCAGTCCATAAAGCTATCCAATTTAACTTTAAATGACAACATCGAACCTGCCTCAACCACTTCTGCTGGAAGCTCGTTCCACACAGCTACCACTCTCTGAGTAAAGAAGTTCTCCCTCATGTTACCCCTAAACTTTTGCCCTTTAACTCTCAACTCATGTCCTCTTGTTTGAATCTCCCCCACTCTCAATGGAAAAAGCCTATCTACGTCAACTCTATCTATCCCCCTCATAATTTTAAATACAGTACCTCTATCAAGTCCCCCCTCAACCTTCTACGTTCCAGAGAATAAAGACCTCAGTAACTTGCTTTACCAAAGTGCAGTCATTGTGAAAACTCTTAGAACAAAGGCATCTTTCCTCATCCTCCTAGCAGTGGTAACAAAAATGACAATCACTTAGCTCTAGATCCTTAAAATGAAGTCGCCTTAATCCTTTTGTTCAGTTAATAAGCTTGTAAAACAGTACAATTAACTTTCAACAGGATAACTATCAGGTAAAACCTGACAATTGCTACATTAGGGGATATTAGGTGCTTATTAGGATATTATTTGGATATTAGGGGATATTACTTTGTCAGCAGCAGGTACTTTTTAGGTAGCATTTTGAAAGCAGGAAAAATGTTTTTCACAGCATGATGCAAGTAACTACTGGCAGAGCTGCTGCCTTACAGTGACTTCCAGCAAACTGACTTTGATCTTGACGTCCAGCAGTATCTGTGTGGAGTTTGCACACCTTCCGTTTAATTTGGGTTTTCCCCACATTCCAAAGATGTGAATACGAAGGTTAACTGGCTGCTGTAAAGAGCTGCTGTGTAATTAAATTATAGAATCTGGGAGAATTGATATAAATGTAGGTAAAATGTTAAAGATTCAGTTAATATATGATTGGCGTGTTACAGGTCGCTTCTTTGGGGAATTTTGAATTGGGGTAGCCTGCAGATAATGAACACCAAGACGAACAGACAAATAAGCAAAAAAATATGAGAACATAACATTTATTTTTTGCACAAATTAAATTTGAAAAGGACTTTCCATAATGTGCCCATTTCAACATGACATGCCAGGAACTTTTGCATGAGTTTAAAGTTCAAAGTTAATTTATTATTGAAGTGTATGTATGTCACCATATACAATCCTAAGATCCATTTTCTTGTGGGCATAACTCAATAAATCTAATAACCATAATAGAATTAATGAAAGATTGCATCAACAGGGCAGACAACTAGTGTGCAAAAGACAATGAACTGTGCAAATGCAAAAGAAAGGAAAAAAATAACAGCAATAATAGATAGATGGACATATAGATATCAAGAATATGAGATGAACGATTACTGAAAGTGAGTCCATATGTTGTGGGAATATTTCAGTGATGGGGCAGGTGATGCTAAGTGCAGTTATCCACTTTGGTTCAATAGCCTGATGGTTGAGGGGTAATAACTGTTCTGGAACCTGGTGGTGTGACTCCTGAGGCTCCTGTACATTCTTCCTGATGGCATCAGCGAGAAGACAGCATATCCTGGGTGGTGGGGGTCCCTGATGAAGTATACTGTTTTTCTGTACCGACTCAATGGTTAGGAGAGCTTTACCGTATCCACTACTTTTTGTAGCATTTTCTGTTCAAGGGCATTGGTGTTTCCATACCAGGTTGTGATGTAGCCAATCAATATACTCTTCACTACAAATCTATAGAAGTATGTCAAGAAGTTAGCTGTCATGCCGAATCTCCACAAACTCCTAAAGAAGTAGAGGTGCTGCCATGCTTTCATTGTAATTGTATTTATGTACTGGGCCCAGGACAAGTCCTCTGAAATGATATAAGTTACTGACCCTCTCCACCTCTGATGAGGACTGGCTCATGGCCCTCTGGTTTCCTCCTCCTGAAGTCAATAATCAGCTGCTTGGTCTTGCTGACATTGAGTAAGAGGTTGTTGTTGTGGCAATCTCCCTCCTATATGTTGATTCATCACTCGATTTGGTCAATGACAACGTCGTTGTTAGCAAACTTAAATATGGCATTCATTCACATCAGCAGCATGCATGTTCTCTAACTGTCATATGCATTTAAATTGGAGCAAAAATCTTCAATGCAAATCCCTCACTTTTGACTTTCAGTAAAAGAAGGGGAAAATGTCACAGCTTGTCAATGAGGAAATGTAAATTAAACGCTGTAACTAGGACAGCAATGAGTAGCTGTTTGTAACTTCACACCTGATTTTTAATTCTACACATATTTTAACATCCTTGCTGGAATTCTTGCACCTCTGCACAGTGGAGATATATGCCGTGATCACAGAAGAATGATTAGATCTTGCTTTAAAAACAAATGTTCATTTCAAGGAAGGCGGACTTTGTAGGCTGACCCAGCAGTTAATTCTTGGTGATGAGCTTTCTTCCTGAACCTCTGCAGTCCTGGAGATGTGGATATATCCATAATGCTATTAGGTAAAGAGAGTTTCAGCAACTTGACCCAGTGATGGTGAAAGAACAGCTATACATTTCCAAGTCGGGAATGGCACGGCACTTGGAGGACAACTTCAAGCTAGTGTCCCTTGCTTTTGCTTCTCTTGGTAGAGGTGATAAGCTTGCAGGTGCTGTCCAAGGAATCTTGGCGAGTGACTGCAGTGCAGTAGATGATACAATGAGCTGCTACTGTGCATTACTGGTGGAGTGAATGAATGGTTGTGGAGGAGGTGCCTGTTAGGTGGGCTACTACATACTGCATGCTGTTGAGCTTTTTCACACTCCAGACTTGAGCCTTGTAGGTGATGGACAGACTTTGGGGAGTTAGGGAGTGAGTTACTTGGTCAGGAGTCCTAGCCTCTAACTTGCTTTTTGTTGCCACATCAGTGTGCATGGCTACACCAGTTCAGTTTCTGAATATGGATATCGATAGGGGGTTTCAGTCATGGTGATGCCATTGAATGTTACTGGGCAGCGGCATGAGCAAATTCAAATTGAAAACATTTTGCTCATTGGGTGACAATTTCTCTCAACTTTTCATAGCCTGTTGTGACGTTCCACCTTGGGATCTGAAGTTGGGCATTGGCATTGAATGGGGAAATATATCCCAAGATAATTCGGAATTATTTTGAAAGACATGTACTATATAGTCAACAAAGAAATATTCGGATAGTGAAATGCTTGGTTGAAAACTTGTATTTTTAAAGAGGGAGAAGGAAAGGCAGAAAGTTTTGGGAAGAGAAGTCCACTTTACAAGGCCAACTTGGCTGGTGACAAAGAGACCAAGGCTAGGACTATATAGAAAAACATAAGATCAGGTAATAGGTTTTAAATGACAGATTGTTTGATGTTAAAAGAACTGCCCATTAAAAAAATTTTGAGGCACTCAGGTACCCATAGCCAATATAGAAGAGGGTCATGCATGAACAGAGTCTAGCACAGAGCCTTCACAAGCTGTAGAGACTTGGTGACCTCTGATTTGAAAAGCAGAGTGCTGGGGGGGGGGGGGCGGGGGGCGGGATCCAGCAAGAGAACAGAATCATTCATTCTGAAGGTTATAGACGTAGGGAAGTTGACCACAGCATTAGATGGTCAAAAGGAAATGCAAAATTACCTACTTTAAGGAGATGAATGCAAATACTGTTTGTGACATAGGACATGGGAATTCTTGGTATCAAAGAGTCACATTTTCCCTCTTGGTTGCATGTTTATTGAACCTCTTTAATCAGATTCAGCTGTACTTCATTACAGTATTAGACCACAAGACATAGAAGCAGAATTAGGCCTTCTAGCTCACCAAATCTGCTCCATGATCAATTTTCCCTCTCAACATCATTCTTCTGCCTTCTCCCCATAACCTTGGACACACTTACTAATGAAGAATACATCAACCTCTGCTTGAAGTATACCCAATGACTTGGTCTTCACAGCCATCTGTGGCAGTGACATCCACAGAAGCACCACCCCCTGGCTAAAGAAATTCCTTCCCATCTGTTCTAAATGTACAATCTTCTATTTTGAGGGTGTGCCCTCAGGTCATAGACTCTCAAAGGTTCAAAAATGTTCAAAGGTTCATCTTATTGTCAAAGTTTGCATGTGCAATACAACTCTGATATTTGACTTCTTCAGATAGCCATTAAATACTGAAAAAACATGGGGTTGTTGAAAGAAAAGACATCAACTCCTCCCCACCTGGCATTAAAAAAAAGGAAATAGACCTTGCAAACCCCCAAAGCCCCACCCCTTCCTCACACAAAAAACTAACAGATTGCCCACATGGAAAACAGTAACTGGAACATCAAAAACCCCAAACCCCCTACTCCTGCCTCACAAATTTAAAAAAAGTGACAACAACATCAAACCCCCAAACCCCACCCTCACAGAAAAGAACAGTGACAATAGGATCAACACCTCCAAACCTCTCTCACATACGAAATACTAACTGATTATCCACACAGAAAAACACCAAGAACATCAGACCCCGAATCCTCAACTCTTCTCTCACACAAAAAGTAACAGACCACCTATCAGCAACAAGAAAGAAAATGAAAACTGAAGGAGACTAAAATAAAGTACAGCCCAATAATAACATAAATCTCAGTATTTCTAAAACATCCTTCCATCAGCATCGAGGAGAGTCACTGCACAAACTCAGTCCTTCAGTGAAGAGCAATTGCCACACCAGGTCCAAACGCAGCTAACCCGGCTACTGACTGTCATCGACCCCATGGTCTCTGAGGAGAGTGACCGGCACATTCACCTCGATGCTTCAATCTTTCACGGCACTTCCAAACGGAGCTGTTTATGACCCAGTGCTCTGTCTCTGGCCTTTTCCATGAGGCAGCTCGTGCTCTTGGTCCTCTCTGGACACAGCAGAGTGCTGGATCATCCGATCAAATTCCAAACTGCACATCACGAGCTCCAACAGTTTCTGTAACACTATCAAGGAATGAGGAATCCCTCCTCATTCTTCTAAACTCCAGTGAGTACAAGCCCAGGGCCAGCAAATGCCCCTCATACACTATCCCTTTCATTCCCAGGATTTTTCTTGTAAACCTCCTCTGGACTCTCTCCAATCCCAGCACTTCCTTCTTTAGAAAGGAGGCCCAAACCTGCTCACAAACTTCAAATGTGTTCTGATCAATGCCTTATAAAGCATTAGCATTACATTCTTATTTTTATACTGTGTCCTCTCAAAATAAATGTTAATATTGCACTTGCATTCCAACTCAACCTGCAATCAAACTTAGGGAATGCTGCAGAAGGATTCACAAGCCCCTCTGCACCTCTGATTTCTGAATTTGCTTCTTGTTTGGAAAACTGTCTATGCCTTTATTCCTTCTACCAAATAGCAGTCACACACTCTATTCTATCTGCCACTTCTTTACCGACGCTTCTAATCTGTACAAGTACATCCACAAATTCCCTGCTTTTTCATGCTTGCTCCTCCACCCATCTTTGTACTATCCACTAAGCTACAAAGGCTACAAAGCTATTAATTCCATCATCCAGATAATTAACATTTAATGTGAAAAGTGATGGTTCCAACATTAACCCCTGTGGAGCACCACAAGACACCTGCAGCAATCTGAAAAGGATTTCTTTATTCCCACTCTTTTCCTTCTGCCAATCAGCCAATCTTCTATCCATGCAAATATCTTTCCTGTAATACAATGGGTTCCTCAGCCACCTGTGGCAATGGATTCCACAGATTCACCACCCTCTAGCTCAAGAAATTCCTTCACATTTCTGCTCTAAATGTAGTACATCCTTCTCCATGGATTGTCACCTTGTCGTGGTGGAGAAGCTTGTGTGGTCCTGTAATCCCGAGAGCAATGCCGTCTGGAGCTGTGCTCCTGGTAGGGTCATCCATGGCGGTAAGGTCGAGGGTGAGGTCCCTGACAAAGAACAATCCAATCCAATCAACAGTGGAACAGGCGGACGAAGTTACCTCGAACTCAACGGCTGTGAAGGTGGATGAAGGCTGCAACAAATCCATCAGCTCCGATCGTCGTGGTTTCCATGCCATTGGAATCAGTTGGTTGATTTGTGAAGTATCATGTGCTTCTTGGAGTGCAACATCAAGTACACGTTAAACAAATACACGCACAGGTGTCTTCACTCTGTGGGCCACTTTTTCAGAATGAAAACCACCATCCTTGACCTTGAGGGATAGCCATGACGGCGAGTACGTCTTTCTATTTTGAGGTGTGCCCTCTGGTATTATTCTTTCAAAGGTTCAATTTATTGTCAAAGTATGTATGCAGAGTACAACTCTGATATTTGTCTTCTCCAGATAGCCAAGAAATACAGAAAAAGCATGGAAATTGTTGAAAGAAAAGACATCAACTTCCCCACTCCCAGGATGAAAAAGAAACAGAAACAAAACTTGCAAACCCCACCCCCTCACACAATAAAACTAACAGATACCCTACATGGAAAATGGTAGCTGGAACATCAAAAATCCCAAACCCCTACCCCCTTCCTTGCAAAAAACCGCGACAATAACATCAAACCCACAACCCCCCTCCCTTGCGGAAAAGAACAGCGACAATAATATCAAACTCATATCCCCCTTCCTCGCAGAGAAAACAATAATAGCATCAAGTGCGGCACCTTATCAAAGGCCATATGAAAATTCAAGTAACAACATCCACTGACTTTCCTTTGTCCATCCTACTTGTTACTTCCTCAAAGAATTCCAACTGATTTGTCATGCAGGGTTTACTCTTAAAGCAGGGGTTCCTCACCTGGTGTCCTTGGACCCCTCTGTTAATGGTAAGTAAGGCTCCATGCGTAAAAAAAAAAGATTGGCAACCCCTGTCTTAAAGAAACCATGTCTTTAGCCTAATGTTTCATGTGCCTTGAAGTACCTTGAAACCTTATCGTTAATAATGGTCTCTAACATCTTATCAACCAGTGAAGTCAGACTAACTGGCCTATAATTTCCAGTTACTTGCTTCCCTCCCTTCTTATAGAGTGGAGTATAAATGGAACCCCCTTGGTATCCTGTTGCAATTTTATGTATTACACATCTTTCTATCAACTTCACATGTTGGCTTCATTTTAGACTGATTTGGCAGGATGAAAACTTCCTGACCGAATTCAATAGGTATAAAAGTTGAATTTAAAACCCCTCAATGGCACAATCATAAAATACACTCTGATTGCTGTACTGAGTTCACTAATCTCATTTAGGGCATTGATCCAAGTCCTAGAAAGTCTAAGTGTACAGAATAGAATTGTTCATCTGTCCATACTATTTCTACAGCTCTTTGAAGCCAAATGAAATCCTGCTGCTGGAAATAGAAATAAGGAACTAGTCTGTAATAGGATTTGAATAAAATGGAGGTAGTGAAGAATAATGCATAATGTTCAATGGATCTGGTGATGCGCTGGCTCTATCGCAAATATAATTAGATAACAGTCGATCTGACAAGGGAGTGATTAAATACAATACCTTCAAGGGGGGTGGAGTGGTGTTAACAGATATTTGGCAGAAGCATGCTAATGATGCAAACTAAGGAGCGGAAAGGAAAGTTATGTTACATTTCAGGCTGTGCAGTCCAAGTGCGTCGCTGTGCCAGGGCCAGGGCCCTAGAGCGGGGCTTGGGCAATTTAATTGCCAGCCCAGATAGACTGGAAAGCCCGAGTGTGGAGGTAAAGGCTGGGCTGATTTTGTTCACTCTCCCTCGATGTTCATTCCTCTCTTTATTGGCTGCCACCTCTGCGAGTTTCGCGGTGCTTTTGCCCCACTAATATGATGAACTTGAGATTGAGGCTTGGGCCTACTACTCAGGGCGCAGGTCCAAGGACTTCGGAATGCTGTCGTGTGCAACTACTTTAAAATTGGGTTCTTTGGGTTTCTTGCTTTGTGGCTGCCTGTAAGCAAACAAATCTCAATGTGTATAATTTATACATTCTTTGATAATAAATGTTCTTTGATTTGATTTAACAAATAGATGTGGCGAAACAGGAAGATATGAATGACTAGGTAATACCTGCAGAAGTGGGTTTGTAATGAATGCAAGTAAAATTTACAAAAAATATACCTTCAGACAGAGAAAGAGAATGCTGAAGAGTCATTGGTTTGTATTCTGAACTTTCAGGCAACTGATAGTAAGGACAGGTACATGTACCTTTTACTGTCAATCAACAAGAAATCTAGACATTGCACCGATACAAAGGCTCTGATACAAAGGGAAAGGTGGAGTTGATTGCAGAAACACCTATAAAAAGTTTAAAAAATGGTTTTGAACCAAGCAGGGTCTGTTGAGAATTGTCTGCAGAGGAGGAGATTGCTTGGGTTATTAGTAATTTATCAAGGGCCAATAAGAGGAAGTTAAATTTAGGCTGATCGGCTATTGTAGGAGTGGCCATTGTTGGAGTGGGCCAGGGTTAGAGTGGGAGGTTTTGGGTCACCAGGCTTCAGCAAGAACATGCAGAAGCCAAGACTGCTGAGTAATTTGGAATCATTTACTTAATTGTATCTTAAGTTTAATAAGTTACATCCTAAGGTACAAGTGTAGGCAGGATGGTAGTTAAGGCAGTAAAATGCTCCTCCTGTAAGATTAGATTATAAAGACACGCAGTCCTCTTTTACCGTCATTTAGTAATGCATGCATTAAGAAATGATACAATATTTCCTCTGGTGTGATATCACAAAACACAGGACAGACCAAGACTGAAAAAACTAACAAAACCACATAATTATAACATATAGTTACAACAGTGCAACAATACCATAACTTGATGAAGAACAGTCCATGAGCACAGTAAAAAGTTCAAAGTCTCTCAAATGTCCCACATCTCACGCAGACAGGAGAAGGAAGAAAAACTCTCCCTGCCATGTCCGACCACAGTCCGACTCTGAGTCGTCCAAAAACTTTGAGCCTCCGATCAGCTCTCCGACACAGAGTACCGAGCGCCATCTCTATCCAAACGATTCGACCTCAATCTCGGTTGCCAACAGCAAGCAAAGCCGGGGATTTTGAGGCCTTCCCTCCGGAAGATTCTCGATCGCACAGTAACAACAGCAGAGAACGGGCTTTTCAGAAATTTTTCCAGATGTTCCTCTGTGCTTTCACGTCTTTCTCCATCAAATCAGAATTGTCCAGATATGGGATTACAGAGTACTTAATGGTCTTCCTGATGACCACATCTGCCGGAAATTCACCTAAATTCAGCTCCTGACTGACAAGGTCAAGGGACTGAGCTAAATGTACTCAGAGCCATCCAGGGGACTGAAAACCTCATAAGTATAACTTCTTCTGAGGTGGTCACACCCAGAACGTAGACCAGATAGGCGATGTAGACAGGAGAAGGGGAGTAAGCAGTCAGTGCAGGGTTTCCCTTTAGCAACAAGTATATCCTTTTGGGTACTATGGGGTGGGTGGGGGTGAGGGAAGCAATCCCAATGGCACTCTGGCTGGCTCTGAGACTCAGCAGGGAAGGGTAAAGTCAGGCAGAGTGACAGTGATAGGAGACGATAGCTAGGGGGATGGTCAGGAGATTCTGTGGCTGCGAAAGAGACGCCAGGATGGTGTGATGCCTTCCGGGTCCAGGAAGTCTCATTGCAGCTGTAGAATATTATCAAGGGGGACGGTGAGCAACCAGAGACCATGGTGCACATTGGTACTAAAGGCATAGGTAGAAAGAAAGAGGTCCTGTGCAGTGAGTATAGGGAGTTGGGAAAAAGACTGAACAGCAGAACCTCCTAGTCAGGGCAGGAATAGGATGATAGTACAGACGAATGAGTGGCTGAGGAACTGGTGCAAGGGGCAGGGTTTCAGGTTCTTGGATTATTGGAATGTTTTCTGGGGAAGGAGTGACTTATACAAGAGGGATAGGTTGCACCTGAACTGGAGGGGAACCAAAATCCTGGCTGCGAGGATCACTAGTGCTACTCAGGGGGATTTGAACTAGTTTGGTAGAGGGATGAGAACCAGAGCACTAGGTCAGAAAGTGGAGAGGAAGGTAGATGTCAGGACCAGTAAAAATAGTCGGGAGCAAAGTAATAGATACAATAGGATGGATAGCTTGAAGTGTGTGTATTTTAATACTCAGAGTATTATGGGCAAAGATGATGAACTTAGATAATGGACAGTTACACAGAAATATGATGTTATGGCCATTACAGAGACCTGGTTGTGAGAGTGACAGGAATGACCCAGGGATTTCAAGTTTTAGAAAAGATAGAGAGGTGGAAGAGTTGCACCACTAATCAGGGACAGTATCATAGCTGCACTCAGAGGACATAATGGAGGGCTCATCCACTGTGTCTGTATGGGTAAAACACAAAAATAGGAGGGATGGGATTGATAGAATTGTACTACAGACCCCCCAATAGCCACCGAGACATTGAGGAAATGATACGTAGGCAGATTAAGGAAAGATGTGAAAACAAGGGCGTTGTTGTCATGGGAGACTTCAACTTTCCTGATATAAACTGTGACTTTCTCAGTGGGAGAAGTTAAGATGGGGCAGAATGTTTAGATCCATCCAGGAGTACTTCTTAAATCAACATGTAGATGGTACAACAAGAGGAAGGGAATGTTAGGCAGGAACTAGGGAGAATTAACTGGGACAATTGATTTTGGGAAAAGTCCACATTTGACATGTGCAGGGTGTTTAAAGACCAATTGCACAGAGTAGAGGACAGGTATATTCCAGTCAGAAGAAAAGACAAGGATGGCAAGGTAAAAAAAAAAACACCTTGGATATCAAGAGAGATGATGAATTTCGTTAAGAAGAAAATGGAACAGTATGTAAAGCTTAGGAAGCTAGAATCAAACAGAGCCCTTGAGGATTGTTACGCAGACAGAAAAGAACTGAAGAGAATTAGGAAAGCCAAGAGGGGCCTTAAAAAGTCCTTGGAAAATAGGATTAAAACAAATCCCAAGGCATTCTACATGTACACATCAGGAGCAAAGGGATAGCAAGGGAAAGGGTCAAGGACAGGGGAGGGGTTAAGTTTTGCTTGGAGGCAGAGGATGTGTGCGAGGTCCTCGAGTACTTTACAATTGTATTAACCAAGGGTACATGGAGGATAGGGAAATCATTGCTCAGCATATTGATATCCTAGGGCATTTCAAGCTAAGGGAGGGTTTACCGTTGGGTGTCTTAAGGAGCATTAAGCTGGATAAGTCCCTAGGGCCTGATGGGATATAGCCCAGGCTTTTGAGAGAGCCAAGTGAGGAGATAGCTGGGGCCTTGACCAGTATCTCTGTGTCCTCTCTAGCCATAGGTGAGATCCCACAGGACTGGCGAGCAGCTAATGTTGTTGCAATATTCAAAAACTGAACCAGAGATAATCCTGGAAACTACAGACCGGTGAATCTCATGGCAGTGATAGGGAAGTTTATAGGAGAGAATTCTTAGAGGTAGGATTTATGAGCATTTGGAAAACATGTGGCTTAATTAGGGAGAGCCAGCATGGCCTTCTGCAGGGCTAGTCATGTCTTACTAACTTTATTGAGTTTTTTGAAGAGGTGATGAGAGTGACTGATGAAGTAGAGCTGAGGTTATTGTCTACATGGATTCTAGTAAGGCATTCCACAAGGTCAAAGTTCAAAGTACATTTATTATCGAAGTATGAATACATTATAAAACCTTGAGATTTGTCTAACAGGCAGCCATGAAACAAAGAAACACAAAACTCAAACAAAAGCCATTGAATACCCAATGTGCAGAGTAAAAAAACAGATCATGCAAACAATAAGTGCAAGCAAGTAGTGTTATGAACTGAAGTCCACAGAGCAGTACGTCCCCAAACCTTTAGTTCAGCACAGAGCCAAGTAATGTTGTGGGGCAACAAGCTGAACCAGCCCACTCCTCGCCTCGGGCCCCAACACCCTCGCTCTCGATAACGGGCCCGTTGCCTCACCTCAGCTCAATCCTAACAAATCAAATTACCTGCAAGTGCAAAGGGAAGTAAAAGACTATTGGCTACAATGATCGCTTGCCAGAACGTATATGGCATGCTTGCTTTTAGTACTTGAGGCATTGAGTTCAAAAGTCAAGACGTTATGTTGCAGATTTATAAAACTTTAGTTAGACCATATCTGGAGTATTTTATACAGTTCTGGTTGCCCCATTACAGGAAGGATGTCAAGGCTTCGGAGAGGGTGCAAAAGACGTTTACCAGGATGTTCCACACACCAAATGCAGGAGGAACTCGACAGGTAGGCAGAATCTATGGAAAAGAGTAACCAGTCGACGCTTCCGGACGGGACCCTTCATCAGGAATGATGTTGCCTGGAACAGAGGACATGTGCTTATAATGAGAGGTTGGACAAGCTTGGGGTGTTTTCTCTGGAGTGGTGGAGCTAAGGGGAGATCTGATAGAGGTTTATAAGATTATGAGAGTAAACAGACAATATCTTTTGCCAAGGATTGAAATGTCTAATTCCAGAGGGCATGCATTTATGATGAGAGGGTAATTTCAAAGGAGATGGGAGGGGCAAGCATTTTTTAAACTCTGAGTGTGGCGGGTGCCTGGAATGCGCTGCGTAGGGTGGTTATAGAGGCAGAAACATTTAGATTGGCACATGAATGTGAGGAAAGTGGAAGGATATGACATTACGTAGGCAGGAAAGATTAGTCTAGTTAGCCATTTGATTTCTAATTTAACTGGTTCAGCACAATATTGTGGGCTGGACAGCCTGTTCCAGTGTTCTGTGTTTATGAAGACAGCAGTGAGGCTGAGAGACAGATTTGCATTGTAAGAAATTGGTTAGACAGTAAGGCCAAGGTTAAGACTAGACTAGATTATTGTCATATACACCATGGTGGAATGAAGTTCTTTGTTCATGTAAAGCTGACATGGTAATAATAAAGTAAATATAACAAGCACAAAACAGAAAGTGGTGCAAAAAATGTTTAAGTGTCAATAGCGGAATAACCAAGAGAGGTAGAGCTTAGAATATGAGAATGACCCAAAAGGTGTTCTACAGGGAAAGTTAATCGAAATCATGAGCCAATGGAAGAAGGTCCATGGTGAATAGTTGGATTCAAAGGAATAACTTTGATACTGATTTGACTCCTTTGGAACAACAGGACTATTCACAAACCTCGACAGAAAGCAGCTCAGAATTTGTCTGAACAGTGCAGGAGAGCAAGCTTAAAGAAATTTCAGGAGCACGACAGCACAACAATCCACAACAGTTCAGTATGAAGAGCTGTAGCAAGATTATAATAACTGGATCTTGCACAGAAGAAACTGACCAGAGAAAGTTACAAGAATTTTGTGAAAGAGCTCAGTTTCCCTAAGACCTACAACTTTTCAGCACGGACTGACTGAATCAAGCACAGTTGTGTTGGATACTTTATGAAAGGACTGCATTGCAATATGGAAGCAGTTGCTAAGCTTTGAAGATCCAACAAGGAATGTCACAAAAGGAATGCAACTATACACTTTCAGCCAGTGCACTGGAGCAAGGGTGTGGCAAGGCAGAGTAAAAGCAGTTGTGGCGGAATATAAAGTCCTGGAGGCCATCCAAAAAGGGAAAGTCAGAGGAAATGATTTTGCAAGTTCAAAAGAGACAGCAAAAGTAGGAGAAAGGACTGGTATCTACAAGAATCAGACTGAGGGCCAGCATGCAAGATGGTGTAAAAGCAGAGGCATTCAAAATGAAAAGCCTGAAGAGACAGCTGGAGCTTATCATCACTGAGTTTATGGTATCCCAACACTGTACCAAAATCGTGGATGATTATAATTATTCTGACTATTGATAAGACCACAAGACATAGGGGCAGAGTTTGTCCCATTGAGTCTGCCATCATGGCTGATTTATTATCCCTCTCAATCTCATTCTCCTGCCTTCTCCCCAGAACTTTTGAAGCCCTTACTAATCAAAAGTTATCGACCTCTACTTATATACTTATTTTAAGTATTTTATATATATGAAAAAATGAATCAGCTGGCAAGATAATCCAAGCATCTTGGAGAACTTGCCACAGTTCTTCTGCAGACTTTGGCTGTCTCGCTTGCTTCTGTCTCTGCAGGTAGTCCCAGACAGCCTCAATAATGTTGAGATCAGGGCTCTGTGGAGGCCATAATCTTTTGGAGAACTCCTCATTGTTCTTTTCACTGAAGATAGTAATTTTATGACCTTGACCATATGCTTGTGGTCAGTGTATTGTCCTGCTGCAGATTTAAGTTGGGACCGATCAAATACCTCACTGATGATATTGCGTGCTGGATGAGAATATGCTTGTACTTTTCAACATTAAGGATTCCATTAATTCCGACCAGATCACCAATTCCCTTTGCAGAAATGTAGCCCCAAACCTGCAGGGCACCTCCACTGTGCTTCACTGTTGGTTGTAGATACTCATCCATGTAGTGCTCTACTGCTATTTTACAGACAAACTGCCTCCTGCTTGAGCCAAAAGATTAAAATTTTGACTTGTCAGTCCAGAGCAGTTGCTGCCATTGTTTAGCACCTCAGTCCTTGTGTTTTTCTGTGTAGGTGAGTCTCTTGGAGGAATGGCTTTTTATCAGCGACCCTACCATGAAGACCACTTCTGACAAGGCTTCACCAGACCGTAGAGGGGTGTATGGGGTTCCAGTGGTACTGTGAGCTCAGAGCTGATAGCAATGCTGGAATTCCTCCGATTTAGAAGGCACATCAGTTTGACTTATCTCTTGTCTGCTGCACACAGTTTCTGTGGCCAAAAACCGTGTTTCTGATCCTTAATCTTTGCACTTCTTCAGAAGAGCTTGGACTTTTTAAAATCTGAAATGTGGTCTATTAAGTAACACATTACTTTAATAAAATACAAATATTTCTTTGCAATATTTAATTTTTAGCCACCTACTTACCACACTCAAGCTATCCCTCTGACAGGTTTGAAGTCCGAATTTTGAACTTTTGTAGTCTTAAAAGCCAGCTAATCATCAAACAAGTTTGCTAAATGATTTAGATAGGTACCTTTATGAAAAGTTAACAGTAAATTTATTAACAAATAAATTTGTTTATTTTATTTGTTTATTTACATATATGTCACCATATACAACTGAGATTCATTTTCTTGTGGGTATACTGTATAAATCCCAATAATAATAATAGAATCAAAGAAAGCCTACACCACCTCAAGCATTCAACCTGTGTGCAAAAGACAACTATGCAAATATGAAAAGAAAGAAATCATAAATAAATAAACAAATAAACAAACAAACAAGCAAGCAAGCAAGCAATAGCTATAGAGAACATGAGATGAAGAGTCCTTGAAAGTAAGGTCTATAGGTTGTGGGAACACTTCAATGATGGGCAAATGAAGTTGAGTGAAGTTATCCCCTTTGGTTTAAAAGCCTGATGGTAGAGGAGAGAAGAGCAAGACACTGGATGCTGCTTTCATGCAACAAAGCTCCACGCAGATGGGCTCCGTAGGGGGGAGGGCTTTACCTGCGATAGCAGTGGCTGTATCCACTACTTTTTATAGGATTTTCCATTCAAGGGCATTGGTGTTTCCAGATCAGACTGATGCAGCTTGTCAATATATTCTCCACCACATATGTATAGAAGTTTGTCAAAGTTTCAGATGTCATGCCAAATCTGTGCAAACTCCTAAGGAAGTAGAGGTGCTGTTGTGCTTTTTCCATAATGCACTTACATCCTCTGCTCCAGCAACAGCCAATCATTACCTCATTCCCCACTCTCGGGCGCAGGCCCCGCTGTCTCATCTCTGTCTTGCCTCAGCTCAGCTCACCTCAGATCTGCCGCCTTGAACCGGCTCCAAGTAATGACCAAACATTGGCTCATTCCCCACTGTCATTCCCGGGCAAGCCACCTCGGTTCAGCCTGTGCACACCATGCTGCCACTACCCTGCACCTTCAGTTCACGTCGCAAAAATGCCATGTTGTACAGGCGGATCAATAGCGCAACCCCGAAAGGGAAGTTACAAGCCACTGATTGTATCCAAGAAAAAGCCGATTAATACGATAATTTTAGTTTTGTTTACCATCCACAAATGGTCACTGGGCTTCACCAGCACCATTCGTTACAACTTTGATTCAGTTTTACAACAGCAAACTTAAATATATTGACCACCACTGAGCGAATCTACACGTAACATGGTTGCAGCATCAAGGAACCCCGCCACCCACACCATGCTCTCTTCTCGCGACTGCCTTCAGAAAGATGGTACAGGAGCCTCAGAACTCACACCACCAGCTTCAATAACAGTTATTATCCTCGAATCATCAGGTTCCTGAACTAGAGGGGTAACTTCACTTGCCTCAACACTAAACTGTTTCCACAAGCTATGGACTGATTTTCAAGGACTTCAGCTCAAGTTCTTGATATTTATTGCTTATTTGTTTATTTATTTATTTATTTTTGTATTTGCGTTTTGTCTTTTGCACACTGGTTATTCGCCCTGTTGGGGTGGCCTTTCGTTGATTCTATTACAGTTATTCGATTTATTGAGTATGCCCACAAGAAAATGAATCTTAGGTTTATATATGGTGACATCTATGTACTTCCATAATAAATATTACTTTGAACTTTGACACTGGATTGTAGCTAGACACAGAATCATACATATAAAGTGAGTACAGCAGGGGGCACCTTTGCTGATGGTGACTGTGGAGGAGATGCAGTTGCCAATCCAAACTGACTGCGGACTGCTAGCGAAGAAATTGAAGATCCAGTTGTGCAGGAAGGTACTGAGGCCCAGATCTTGGAGCTTAGTGATGAGTTTCAAGTGGATGACAGTGTTAAATGCTGAGCTGTTGTCAATGAGGAGCATCCTGACATGTGCCTCTTCATTGTCCTGGTGTTCCTGAACTGAGTAAAACACCAATGAAATAACATCAGCTGTTCACCTGTTGTAACAGTAGGCAAGTTGGAACTGATCTAAGTCATTCCTCGGGCAGGAGTTGATATGCTTCGTGACCAACTTCTCAAAGCACTCCATCAAGATGCAAGTGCTATTGGACAATAGTCACTGAGGCATGTTGCCACATTTTTCTTAGATACTATAATTGATTCTGTGCTTGGAGAAGGTGGATACCGCAGACTGCCGAAGCGAGAGGTTGAAGATGTCTATAAACACCAGCCTGTTGATTAGCACAGGCCTTCAGTATTCAGACAGGTATACCATCTGGGGCAGATGCTTTCAGTGGATTCACTTTCCTGAAGTACGCTCTCATGTCAGTTTCTGAGACTGAAATCACGGGGTTGCTGGTGATTGTGGGTGTTTGCAAAGGTACCTCCATTTCTGACATTCAAAGTGAGCGTAAAATGCATTGAGCTCATCCGGGAGTGAAATCTTGTTGTCACATATATTGCTTGTTTATTTTTACTTTGTAGGAGAAGAAAGCATTCAAGCCCACCACTGTTGTCAAGAGTTCTATGATTCAAGGTTGGTCTGGAACTGTCTCTTTGCATGTAAGATGGCCATCTGGAGATCATCTTGTGTTTTCCTCATTTGCCAGTCCTAAACACCACCAATCTAGCCTTCAGCAGATTGTGGAGCTCTCGGCTCATTCCAGTGCTGCTGGTTGGGAAAATCCGAATTATTTTGTGTGGACACATTCGCCCAAGCATGTCTTTATGAAGTCCATGACAAAGTAAATTTATTATCAAAGTACATACATGTCACCATATACAGCTCTTGAGATTTTCTTGTGGGAATACTCAATAAATGTATAATAGAATGATTACAATAGAGTCAATGAATTTAGGTCCTCTGATGGGTCTTTGAACTAAGCAGTCCAATAGCTGCTCTCCTGCCTGTGATCACCCCTTTGGTGCCTTGCTCTTCAGTCTTTGCCTGTATGTAGGCAAGAGGAAGACAGCCAAGTGGTCAGATTTCCTGAAATGCAGTCAAGGGATGGGACAGCCCTTGTTTTTTTTGCCCATAACGTGGACCGTGGATTTTTCTGTGCCTCTCAAACCATTACACAGTGCAGCTGACTGCAGGAACTATGTAAGGAACCAGAGAGAATATGAATCCATTGCTTCATGGCATGCTGGGTTTTCTTACCACTATTAAGTTATAGTGTGTTACTACTTCAGCTATAAAAAAGATATATTCATCAGTGGGGGAAAAATGACACTATATTTCAGTTACAAATTATTCTTGTAAAATAACACTATAGGATTGCTGTACCCACAATGCTTCACTGCACATTCTTTAAATACAACTAGCACATTGATGTCCTATATTAAAGTAGAATATTTAGTTTTGCTATTGATCTGTAGGCTCCACTTCAAAGATTAATTTGAAAATTAATTCCATGTGCAAAAATGCATCATCTGAGCTTGCTAAAAATCAGTTTTACTAGGCTTTAAAATAATTGTTTTTAAACCAGTGCAACATTTCTTTGCACCAATCAACTCAATTTTCAGACTGGTAACCTCAAGAACTTTAATTGTAGTCTGACTAAAGGGTTAGTACATACTGGCCAGGAAATCAGTTTGTTCTGTATGTAAATGAGTCTTTCCAGCCCTTTTAGACAGCAACAGATGTCTCCTGGACCTAAGAATTGACATGTGGAGTATCAGTTTTATATTACTGTATTGGCAGCTGTTTTTCACAATGGAAGATAATAGTCAGGTAAGGAACTTGTTCAGTATCTTGGACATCTCTCTTGAATTCAAAGTATAAGTGGTGGATAGCAACGGGGATAGATAAAACCATCTACTTGATTGTAAGTGGAGTTAATTTATATTTATCTAAGATAGGAAAGTTGAGTAATTTGCAGTTTAAGATGACAATTAGTGCGAAACACAAACACTTTAATCTTGCAAGTAACACTGCTGCATTTTTTAAACTCTAGATCTGGAGTAACAATTATTTTGTTCTCCTTTGCCCTTGTGTACCGGAAATGACCTTAAGCAGCCTTGAATCTTATCTTATAGTTTGCACCCTCTTATTTGGTTAAAGATTTGAGCTTTTTCATAATGCAATACTTTACTTATTCCTTAGCCTGAGCAGAATGCATAAACTGAAAAGTGTGAATAATAATCTTATAAAACTTTAAATAAATTGTGGTAGATTGTAGAACAAGATTTCAAAAAGTTTATTTAATACTTGATAGATGATACTCTATTTCTGAATAAAAATAATAGCAAACTAGACATTTCAAATTCACACCTGGAGTCTTAATGTAAGGTTTTAGATATCTGTCACTCCCCCCCCCACTTAAAAATAAGGAAATGTTTATTAGTCTCAAACTAGAATGAAATAAAATGTTTTAATTAGTGACATTATAATCAATTGAATGGCCAGTGAGATCAAGAATGTCATGTAACATGCTATTTGATGTAATGTGATGCAGTTTGGGGCTTATTAAACACAGAATTTAAAGCATGCAGAAAAGTGTAATGCAGAATTATTTTGATTAAACCATGAATGAAATGGTATGGTAATCATCACATCTGTTCTAGATTCTCTGATTAAATTCAGATCTAACAGGATCATTTTGAAAAATGAAGTTATTTGAAGGTGGAAGTATTTCTAAAGGTATTGAAGAGAACAATTGAAGGCTGTATTTTAAATGAAGGAACAAACTAAAGAAAGGATCCACAAATTTAATTGCAGGCATAAAGGTGGGGATATAGTGTTGTTTACTGCCCAGAAAATATAAGCCACAGACTTCATGAGTAGGATGCTAAGACAGATCAATAAGAATAGACCTAATGGGAAAGGTAGTCTTCGAACTTGGTGTGGTCCTGATGCGAAACATGGGTTTAGTATTTGGTGTTGACTATTATTTGGTGCAGACCTGATGAGCAAGGTGGACGTAGTATTTGGTGATATATGGGCTAGTTTATAGAAAGTGCTGAAAGGTAGACCATTCAGGGCAGAATTCTGCTGGTCCTATTTGAAGGATTAAGGAGTGGTTGGCGACCTTACAATAATTAGGGGTACACTTGGGCACGTCATAATAATGCATTTGCAATGTAAAACATCGCTAATGGTGCCCAAGTTTATGACAAAGAACAGTAGTTGGCATATTATGCACATTTATTAAAAATGAAATATTTCCTGTGTTGCTCCAGAGTTTTTCACATCAATTGCAGTTTATAATTGCAAAATAATTATTTGCCATCACAGCTTTCTAAAAATGACAGCAGCATCTGATTTCTAAGATTGTCATTCTCTCTGAACAACACTTAAAAGTATATGTTTAAGATGAGAATATTTCAATTTCTCCCTTAATGAAATGTGAACGTTTTTATTTCACATTCCTTTAAGAATATATTCACACATTATATTTCCTGATTTTCTAACTGTGGGAATTCTACAACCTAAAAGATCAGTCTGTTGGAGGTTTTCACTTTTCCAGTATGCCCCAGTACTCCTACAGATTATAGGAATGAAATGGAAAGATATTTTGTGGGGAGTCTCTCTTCATCACTGACCATGCCAATTAGATTTCTGGTATAATGAACGATGTTTTGGTGGTAATCAATCCTGAACACTATATTTTGATAGTTATATGCAAGTGTAAATAGCCAACAGATGGTTCTCCTTCTGAATTTTCTTTACCTTGGCTAGTTGTTCAGTTGCTGTCTCCTTACCACAATATGCCTGATAGGACAAGACAAATGGTGGGGAAGCAAGCTTGGACCTAACTAAAACAGTGTATGCTGCCAACTTTACAACTGGAATGTCAATGGTATGTTGGTTTTAATTGCAAGAGGAATTGAATACAAAAGTAAGGATGTTTTACTAAAATAATGTATGGCCTAGTGATACTGAACTTAGAATAGTGATTGCAGGCTGGTCCCCCTATCTAAAGAATATTCTTTGTGAAAAGTGGAATACAACAATAGGATAGCTTTTTTTCCACGGCCCAGGGAATTGTCCCCTGATGACAGATTAAGAAAAATGGCCGTACGCTCAGAAGAATACTACTAGGTGACTTCATTGTCACAGAGTTTTACAGCAGGGAAATGAAGCGTTCGGCCCATCACACACATGCTGACTTTTTCCCCCATCTGCACTAATCCCATTTGTCTGCGAGAGGTCCTGCTCCTTACCCATGTAAGTGAATGCTAAATAACACAAGTATTGGAACACCCAAATTTCTTTGGGACCTTGACATGTTATCTCCTCTTTGGGGCATCTAGAACTAGGGATTGCTATTTCAGAGTGATTGGCCATTCAAAGCTTAAATGATAATTTCTTCATCCAATAGGGAATCTTTGGATTTATTGATTCAAGAGGGCTGTAAAATCTCTGATGCTGAGGATATTCAAGACACAAAATAAATGTTTTTTTTAAATGTTAAGGGAAAATCAAGAGGTTAAGGGTTAGTACAGGAAAATGAGACTAACATCAAAGACTGAACCTGATGTTATTGAATGAATGAGCCCACAACAAAGGGTCAATTGGTCTACTGCTTTTAATACTCATTTTCATGATTTTTTAAAAAAAATATATGCTACTGAAGTTATGAGCAACACCAAACCAACTGCTTCTAATTTTACTCTACCTTGACAAAGAAACTACATTGACTCTTTTTTCAATAAGTTTAATTTTTGGCTTAGAAACCTAAGAATTTTAGTCAGACTCCTTTACAATTATTCAAAAAATGTTATTGTTTCCAGCAGCTGTAATTAAAACTTTAAAATATTTCACAGTCTCAGTTGCAAATACATCTTGTATGAATGACATAACTAAACCATTTGTTTTTCATATTAAAGAGAATGTCAAATTTACATTGCAGACCCAAAAGGCAAAAATACAAAAAAAAGTGTTACAAGGTTGGGGCAGGAATGTGACTTGGGAACAGAGTGACTGAAGAACAATGCACATGCTACAGTGGCATGCAAAAGTTTGGGCACCCCTAGTCAAAATTTCTGTTACTGTGAATAGCTAAGTGAGTAGAAGATGAACTGATCTCCAAAAATCATAAAGTTAAAGATGAAACATTCTTTTCAACATTTTAAGCAAGTTTAGTGCATTATTTTTGTTTTGTAAAATTTTAGAGTAGAAAAAAAAGTAAAGGAGCACCATGCAAATATTTGGGCACCCCAAGAGATTTGAGCTCTCAGATAACGTTTACCAAGGTCTCAGACCTTAGCTTGTTAGGGCTATGGCTTGTTCACAGTCATCGTTAGGAAAGGCCAGGTGATGCAAATTTCAAAGCTTTATAAATACCCTGACTCCTCAAATCTTGTCCCAACAATCAGCAGCCATGGGCTCCTCTAAGCAGCTACCTAGCACCCTGAAAATTAAAATAAACGATGCCCACAAAGCAGGAGAAGGCTATAAGAAGATAGCAAAGCATTTTCAGGTAGCCGTTTCCTCAGTTAGTAATGTAATTAAGAAATGGCAGTTAACAGGAACGGTGGAGGTCAAGTTGAGGTCTGGAAGACCAAGAAAACGTTCCAAGAGGACTGCTCATAGGATTGCTAGAAAGGCAAATCAAAACCCCCGTTTGACTGCAAAAGACCTTTAGGAAGATTTAGCAGATTCTGGAGTGTTGGTGCACTGTTCTACTGTACCGCCACACCTGCACAAATATGACCTTCATGGAAGAGTCATCAGAAGAAAACCTTTCCTGTGTCCTCACCAAAAAATTCAGCATCAGATGTTTGCAAAGGAACATCTAAACAAGCCTAATGCATTTTGGAAACAAGTCCTGTGGACTGATCAAGTTAAAAAAAGAACTTTCTGGCCACAATGAGCAAAGGTATGTTTGGAGAAAGAAGGGTGCAGAATTTCATGAAAAGAACACCTCTCCAACTGTTAAGCATGGGGGTGGATCGATCAGGCTTTGGGCTTGTGTTGCAGCCAGTGGCACAGGGAACATTTCACTAGTAGAAGGAAGAATGAATTCAATTAAATACCAGCAAATTCTGGAAGCAAACATCACACTGTCTGTAAAAAAGCTGAAGATGAAAAGAGGATGGCTTCTCCAACAGGATAATGATCCTAAATACACCTCAAAATCCACAATGGACTACCTCAAGAGGTGCAAGCTGAAGGTTTTGCCATGGCCCTCAGAGTCCCCTGAACTAAACATCATCGAGAATCTGTGGATAGACCTCAAAAGATCAGTGCATGCAAGACGGCCAAAGAATCTCACAGAACTAGAAGCCTTTTGCAAGGAAGAATGGGCAAAAATCCCCCAAGCAAGAATTGAAAGACTCTTAGCTGGCTACAGAAAGCGTTTACAAGCTGTGATACTTGCCAAAGGGGGTGTTACTAAGTACTGACCATGCAGGGTGCCCAAACTTTTGCTTCAGGCCCTTTTCCTTTTTTGTTATTTTGAAACTGTAAAAAGGTGGAAATAAAAAAGTTTTCTTGCTTAAAATATTAAAGAAATGTGTCATCTTTAACTTTATGCCTTTTGGAAATCAGGTCATCTTTTACTCGCTTAGCTATTCACAGTAACAGAAATTTTGAACGGGGTGCCCAAACTTTTGCATATCACTGTACAATTAGAAGGGTTTTTTTATATAACATTTTTGCAGATACATATCAAGTGACCACCTACCCTGCAAATCTGTAAAGAAGTTCAAGCATCAGGCTACAACATCTGGCAAGTTCTTGTGGATTATAAATTTCTTTTGGAAGTGAAAACCATATCCTGCATCAGGTCTCAGTGGGGTTTAATGCTGTCAGAGTATACCAGGTTTGTTTTGATCTGCGTGCAGTAACACATACAGCATTCAGTGCTCACTAATAACATCCCAGTGTCTGGTGTGCACAAATCCAAAGACTTCTAATTAAAGGTTAGCTTTAACCAAATACAGATCCAAAGTACAACACATGCAAGTTATTAACTCTGTAAAGAAACTACAAGTTCTGAGTGTGAAGGGTACTACAGAATACAGAAGCTCTGTAGTATACATCACCCTGAAGATCAATTGCGCATTTTAAAGTTCCTGAACTTGACAGTGTTGGCACATGCTTTGCATGTTCTAAATGCAAACAAATAGCGTGCAAACTTGTGACAAATTTTTAAAATTGTTACTTTTTGAGATACTTTTATTCACTCTCTAATCGATGCATGAATTGGACGGACACGAATGCTACTGATGAATGCTTTCAAATTTTAATTTCCCTCATTCCAAAATAATCTCATTCATAACTGCCGCTAATGAGTCCGGGGCGGTGGGGGGGGAGCGATGTAATTGCTTGCAGAACAACGACATATTTGAAATAGTAAACATCTGAGCCCACGTGACAAAGCGCAAGTTCATGATGAAAACCAGCTCGTCTAGTTCCGGATCTTTACTGCACAGAGGCAGTGAAAGTTCCATTGTTTGGTCCCGCTGTTAATTTCACCGAGACTCTCCCACACATTTCCAATAACACCATAAAGCAGTTGATGGAGTGGAGGGAGTCGGAAGGCATGAAAGTTTTGCTGGGACCAAATGTTACTACAACATACCAGCGTTTGGGTCCTGTGTGAGAGGCTGTTTCAGGGTGTGGACCAGACAGAATGTCGTTGACAGACTTCAGGTTTATTAATGAGAACATGAGGGGTGAATCATGGCTGAGTCAGCAAACTTGCTTCTTTTGTATCTCCGGATATTACTATGACTAAGTCTATAGTAACTAACTTGGAAATATTTACAATCCCCTCAGCTCTCGTCATCTGTACAAAATGTTCAATAGGATATAGATCATGAAACTGAGATTAAATCAAATCCACCATTACCCCTCCTGCAATTAATTTACTCGTTTGAAGTATAAGAAATTTTCAAAAAGAAACAAAACGGATTGATTATAATCTTCCAGTAAGACCTTGATAAACATTTAGTAAAGTTCGTACGGGCATTGCTTTTTTTTTTCCCATGCTAATTTATTTCTGCTGCCGCCCCCCCCCCCCCCCACTCCCTTTCCTCTCGCTGGAGTAAATTCCACAAGCACAATGAGCCTCTGCTGTCTAAGCCAGGTGGCCTGATTCATTCCTATGCCTATTTGGGCTATTCTGCTACCAATAAGCTCATCAATGAGTTCAAAGTTGCCCTTGGGAACACAAGCAACTGCAAGTGTTGTAACCTGGAGCAAAACAAAAAAATACTAGAGGAACTCAGAGTTATGCAGCGTCGGTGAAAGCAAAGATGGTCAACATTTAGGACCAAGAATCATGATGCAGGATCTTGACCACCCACCTGGGGTGGCACAGTGGCATAGTGGTTAGCCCACGCTTTACAGTGCAGGTGACCTGGGTTCAATTCCCACCGCTGCCGGTAAGGAGTTTGTACGCTCTCCCCGTGACCGCAAGAGGTCCTTCCGTGTGCTCTGGTTTTCTCCCACAGTCCAAAGACATACCAGTTAGTAGGCTCATTTGTCATTGTAAGTTGTCCTGTGATTAAATCGGGGGAATTGCTGGGTGGCATGGCTTGAAGGGCCTATTCTTCACTGTATCTCAATAAATAAATCTGCCTCTGCAGATGCTGCCTGATCTGCTGAGTTCCTCCAGCAGTTTATTTTTAAACTTTGGCTAATAGTTTTTAGGAGGGGAAAGACAAATGGGAGATCTGCCCTTTCATACCCTCAGAACCTAATGCCATTACATGCAGAACTCTCACAAAGTTCTGGTTGAAATCAGTTACTAGGACAGATGGACAATGGCCCTCATATTTCTGACTTTACAATACTGATGGTGATAATTTCAATCATAAATGTAAAAAGAGCTCCATCACTCCATTGGATAAAACAAGTGAACAAGAAACTATGAAGCACAATTTCTGTGGCAGTATAACTGAAGAAAGAAAACAATTATTCTCAAAATTTCTTTAACTTGTTCAAGTGAACTCAATCTATGAAAATGCAATGTCCAACAAAATATATGCAAATTAAAATAGAAAAAAATAAAGCACATCAGTGCAAATTTTAAGGAGAAAATTAGGTCACATTTGCAATTTTAACTTGTTATTTATAGGGCTTCTTTCCATAGAAATTATAAAAGGGGTGTAATAGAAATTACTGTCAGAGTAATTCAAAAAATAACCACTCTATTTATGATGTTAAAGCTAGATGCCATGTATTTTGTCCCTCATGGCATTAAGTTTTCTTGACATTTGGGGCTAATATCACCTGTCAGATTATAAATGCATGGTGTTGTTTATTTAGTAATGTAGATAAACATACCCCGCCCCCCCACCTAAAGAGATCAAGAGATTCTGCAGATGCTGGAGATCTTGAGCAATATATACAAAATGCTGGAGGAACTCAGCAGGTTGCCAACTGCTCATTTCCCTCCACAGATTCTGCCCGAGCTGCTGAGTTCCTCCAGCATTTGGCGTGGCTTGGCTGAAAAAGAGCAGCTGGGAACATGGTTAGGGAAGGTGATCAAAGACAGATTTATGAAAATAGATATAATAGGTGGAAGGGACTGGGAAGCACGTATTAGAATGCTGAGGTTTTTAAATCATTGAAAGTTTGTCTTTCAATGACCTGAGAAGACTGTATGGTAATCTAAACCTGGAATAATAGAGTATAAACTGAGGTGATGCAATGCAAGAAGACTGTTGCAGTGAAACATGACCATGGTAGGATTTATAGACAAGGGTGGAGAATTTTGAAATGAACATAAATCGAGGAATAAAAGGCTGTAAAGGTTAGGGAATGTTGGGTTCTAGATGAATAGTGTGCAAAAAAAAGATGAAAATAATGTAATTCTGGATGAATTTAGCACACATATGACATACCAAGTAGTCAATGCATGCATTCAGCCTGATAGAAGTGTAGATCAAATCTTAGGCCTGAGAATGTTAATTGGTGACTGGCTGCTCTTTCTTTCTTCATTCTTCCAAAGAAGAGAACACTACATTCTGGAGAATACATTCTTATGCAGTGGCAGTCCTTAGGTGCTTCACTTAAACAGCAATTATTTGGCAAAGAAGAGGAAGATCTCACAACCAACCTAGTGATCCATAATTTATAGCCAGAGGTGAGGCTAAGATATTCAAAGTGAGTTGCCATAAGGTTCTATCAATCTTTCTGGCACGACCATTCCCTCTTCTGGTGTCTGTTGATGTCACTTCTGTGTCATCAAACTGGCTGATCAGTAAATTGCATCAAAGAAGTCTCAAAGAGACTGGGGCAAGAAACATGATTTTTCCATTAAGTTTTTAAATATTATACATACTGGAATATAAGATTAAGGCAGAAGTTGAAATCAAAATGAAATATTTAATTAAAAATAAAATCTTGTATCTTGAAGTATTAAAAGGAACTTATAATTGATGAATACTATGGGTTTTTAAGGTTAACAAGGGGAAATTAAAATCTCACAGATGCTTAAGGAATTTTCTTTACAGCAGGATGTGTTTAATTTTTTTTTGTCAATTCTAACAACTTCACTTTATTGCAGCATAGAAAGGTGCAACACACATAAAATGCTGGTGGAATGCAGCAGGCCGGGCAACATCCATAGGAAAAGGTACAGTCGATGTTTCGGGCCAGTTCAGGCCAGTTCATTGGCTATATTTAAGAGGGAGTTAGATATGGCCCTTGTGGCTAAAGGGATCAGGGGGCATGGAGGGAAGGCTGGTACAGGGTTCTGAGTTGGATGATCAGCCATGATCATACTGAATGGTGGTGCAGGCTCAAAGGGCCGAATGGCCTACTCCTGCACCTATTTTCTATGTTTCTATGAATGGATTACAACAATATGAATATTTCATTTTAAGTTGTGAATGCAAGAGATGACAGTGTTGCTGTCAGCTTAATGCAGTAACAAAAGCAATAATGATAACTCCACTAACATTACGAACAAAATCTGGGCAAATACTCTCATCCGATGCCACAATTCACATCCTGAGGACCATGGGATAGCAGTAAAGATCATAAAACTGCATTTGCTTTCTCCCTCCCATTTCCTAACCAAAAGTAATTTTAGTGTTCAATTTCTGTCTCTACTAAGGTCGGGAACAGTATAAACCAAACTTTGAACTTGATCTAGGAGACTCAATATTATAGAAATGTTTAGCTATCAAGGAAGGACCAGTCAGTTTTTGTTTGGACAGGATGCCAAATCAAAAAGATTACAAATCAAGATAAATGAATTTTAAAGAATGCAAAAGTGGTCACTATCATTAGTTAAAATGCAGAAGTCCATATTGCTTAAATAAGAAAAAGCTGAGTGAAAGTATAATGCAGACTGCCTGTTTGCATGCTTGATGCCAAAAATGTTGTGCACCATTTCCTGTAAGATCACTCATCCTTCCTCTGTTGGAAACGGAAGCTGCTCCCCCAAACTTTTAGTTTGTCAGAGAGGATGTGATAGCAATATAAATTAAATATGTACTTTATGCTTTCACAAACTAGCTACTCCAACACTCACTTAAGAATTTATATGCTTTAAATATTTCCATGCAAACCCAGTTTAGGTAAGTATGTTTAAATCTGCAATGTTGCTTTTTAAAAAAAAACATAATGAATTGCAATTATGAGACATTTTCCTGAGAGCCCATTCTATAGAATAAAAGGGGGACTAAATCAAAGTAAAATGACTCATAGAACAGCAAATTTAAACCAGATGGCCACAAATATTAGCTAACAAAATCAGATAATTCAAAGGTCACCATAGGTTTTAACTAAATGAAGACACCCATCACAGAGTTACTGAAAAAATATATCTGAGCTTTAATCATGAAGTGAGAGGAAAGCCAGAAGAAACAAGTATGAATGATATGCATTTATAAAATTTTATGTGATTGTCATTAAAATCCACACAAAACACATAATTTATAATCTTTTTATGTTTCACCACCAGACAGCGCGATACAGATTTCACTGTGGCAGACTTTATTACTCAGGTAAACAGAATTTCTCTTTATTGCTCAGGGAAAAGAATTAGGAGTGTTTCACTCCAATTGCTTGCTACTCAAATATTTCTCGAGTAGCCCAGAGCTTCCCATTGAGGAGCTCCTCTGATTATAAACTTGTTTGGTACAGAAACGCCAAATCACAGTTCTGCGGCTGCAACAACCTTAACCTTCCTTTAAGCCAGAATAGCAATGGAAATCTCTCAGTTACCTTAAAAGGTCGTCCCTCAAAAAAAAATTGTTTAAAAGTTTCCCCCCTCTGGAAGAAGAATAGCTGTTCTTGTGGTTCAACATGTTTATTTTCAAAGTAGATATTGAACCACAAGAACTAAAATGTAAGTATGGATCAACAATGTATCTATTATAATTATCTAATTAACCATCCCAAGTGACCAATGCAATTAATTCTCTCAAAAAAATTAAGAACAATACTACTCTTAACAAGAATAAAATGTAGAAAAACATATTTCTAAAGACCAAAATACAGATGTGTATAAAGTATACAAACTGTGACTAATGGGATACATTTGAGAATGTGTTTCTAGCTTAGGAATGAAATACTACAGCTAATGTGTCAAAGGTGAACGTTAGAAATCTTCCATCTTTTTAAAAATACCTCTGGCTGTTAGAAATGAGATTCCCTCTTCCTCTCTCATTACTTCACACAATCAGCAGTTAGGAATATTACACCACTTTCCCTATTCACGACTGTTAGCAAGTTAACTAGGATTTGAGTGAGGGCCAGTTTGTGTGATTCCAAACTACTTTCCCTCCTGACTCTATGGAAACGACTACATTCAGTTCCCTCTGAAAAAGACGCTCTTGAAACTCACTGAATGTAATGGGAGGGGTTCACTCAACCTAACGACGTCTCCACACTATCACACGGGCTTACGATATTGTAGCATACCACCTTGACTTTACTTGATCCATCGCATGCAAACCCAATTTTCTCTTCCATTAAACCTCCCTCCCATCCTATGCCTTGAAGGTTGTGGACAGCTCCATTGGCCTCAGCAACTCTCTAGTAATGTCTTCATCGGAGATCCATTGTAAATATAGTGAGCTCTTCAATCACAGCCAAACCTAATTCAAACCATACATTATCCTGTGACCTCTATGTTAAGAACCTTAAGCTGGAGATACTGAAGTCAAATTTAGTGTTTGTTCTGCCCACAGGTCTAGATCTGTGAACTCAGAACAGACTAAAGAACTTGGTGTATTGCTAAGTGCCACACACCCAGTGCACTTAAAAACCATTATGCCCTGTGCCAAATGAAACACTTTGAGAAACAAGGTCATCCCAACTTGTTACATTTTGTTTTAATAGCGTGAAGCAAGTGGCTTGAGGACAGAGGGTGGCAGGCAAGTTGGGATGTGTCTTGAGTTGCAACTCGTGGAACACTGAAGGAATAAGAAGTAACTTAGTGCGGTTCATAGAAAATTTCCTCAAATTAAATTCACAAAAATCATTGTCACTAAGCAACAGTAAAGCAAATTAATTTTCCAAATAATCGTTTTCTTCAACAACAAAGATGAGAAAGTCTGCAGATGCTGGAAGTCCAAAGCATCACACACAAAATGCTGGAGGAACTCAGCAGGCCAGGCAGCATAAATGGAAAAGAATAAACAGTCAACATCTCAGCCTGAAATGTTGACTGCTTATTTTTCCATAGACGCTACCTGACCTCTCCAGCATTTTATGTATTGCTGAAGTAGTTTTCTTAATTCAAAACCAATAATTCTCAAAAGCTCAAACACGAGAAAATCTGCAGATGCTGGAAATCCAAGGCAACACACACAAAATGCTGGAGGAACTCTGCAGGTCAGGCAGCATCAATGGGAAGGAATAAATAGTCCATATTTCAGGCAGAGACCCCTCATCAGCTTCTCAAAAGCTGCAATTTAAGCTACAGTTCACACAATCTTGGTAAAGAAATTACATCCTACTTATAACATCATCTCCAAAAACAGCAAAACAAAAAATCAATGAAGGAGAATTCCAAACCGAGGCAGGGAAACTATTTTCAATATTCATTCACAGGACATGGACATTCTGGCAAGATCACTATTTAATGCTTACCTCCAATTGTTTTGAGGTGGCTGGGAGATACCTTTTTGAACTACTCACTGCTATTCCTGTGATGAAGGCTGATTATTGACTACAGGAGCGGAAAACTGGAGGTCCGTAAGCTAGTCCTCATGAAGGGATCATAGGTGGAGAGAGTCGGCAACTTTATGTAAGTTCCTCAGCATTATCATTTCAGAGAACCTGTCCTGGGTGCAGCACGCAAGTGACATTACAAAGAAGGCATGTCAGTGCCTCAGGTAGGAGATGGCAGAGGCAGTGTGGGAGATAGCAATGTCCTCTGTGGGCACACTGAAATCCGTACTGGATTAGGGGCTGACCCCTCCTGTCAGTCCTGCCCTCTAGTGTTCACTCTGTGCTACTCTCCAATGTTTGCTCAGTGCTGCCCTCCAGTGTTCACTAGTTAGAAGAGCAAGCTGGACCAAGACAATTTACCATCAATCTATACTCAAGAGACTTTCACATCACTGAGAGACTTGGGCTATATATTTTCTTTCTTTGTGACTATACATTTTTCTGTAGTTGTAACCATATGTGCTATGTGCTGTTCATAATATGTTTTGCACCTTGGCCTAGGAGGAATACCGCTCTGTTTGGCTATATTCGTACATGCTTGAATGTTAACTGAACTTTAACTAGAGGTTTGTGCAGATTGAAGATGTCATCTAAAAGTTTGACAACATTCTATAGATTGCATGGTAGAGAGAATACTGACTGGTTACATCTCAGCCTGGTATGGGAGCGCCAATGCTCTTGAAAGGAAAACCCAACAAAAATTAGTGGATATAGCCCAGTCCATCACAGGAAAAACCCTCACACCATTGAGCTTATCCATAAGGAGCACTGTTGCAAGAAAGCAGCGTCCATCAAGGACCCCCACCATCCAAGATCATGCTTTCTTCTCACTATTGCCATCAGGAAGGAGGTACGGAAGCACCAAGTTCCATACCACCAGGTTCAGGAACAGTTATTACCCCACAACCATCAAACTGTTGAACCAGGGGGAGGGGGGGGGGGGCTAACTTCACTCGCCTCATCACTGAAATATTCCCACAACATATGCACTCACTTTCAAGAACTCTATAACTCATGTTTTCAATATTTATTTATTTTAATTATTTTGTATTTTGCATAGCTTTGTTTGACCATGTCAGTTGTGTGCAGTTGTTCATCATTCCATTGTGTTTCTTTGTATTTACTGTGAATGCCCATGAGAAAACAAATCTCAGGGTAGTACACGGTGACACATATGTACTTTGATAATAAATTCACTTTGAATTTTGAAGGTACACCACAAGGCCATTAGGTAGATTCCACAATTCAAGGTGAAGTAATACATTTTCACATTGGAATGGTGTGCAACCTACAAGCAGTACTGTTCCTATTCACCTTGGTATTTCTAATTGATAAAGAAATCCTGAAGATGTTTTGGTGTGTTGCTGTAGTGCATTTATAGATGCTAAATACTGTGGTTATATTGCATTGGTGGTAGATGGAAACTTTAATTGTAGATCTTCTGATAATTGGATTTCAGTTACAGTAAAATGGCCACTGTATTTTAAATACTACGATGAAGGGTCTCGGGCCAAAACTTTAACTGTTCGTTCATTTCCATTGATGCTGCCTGACCTGGTGAGTTGCATCTGTTGCTTTGCATGAGGCCATACTGTCATGGGCTGGATAGTCTGGCAATTATAGGAGTTGGTGGCAGTACTTACTTTCATTTCTGGCCAGATAGATCAGCAAAGTCCTGCGGTATCCACTACCACTGCATCAAATTCATCCAGCACATCGGGGCTTGTCCATCACCAAGGAGCCCCAACATTCAGTGATACAGGTTGTGCCAGGTTCCTTCAATGCACCTGGACTGCAGAGCGATGAGAGAGCTCCGAGAGACACCTTAGAAACAAGTGTAGCTTCCAGCTCAGTCTGGGAATCGAGAAGAAAGCAGGATTCCATTCATTTATTTGGGACACTATGCTAGTTAATTAGGACAGGAGATCGTCAAAGTTTTTAACTAGCGTCAATTGTGTGCACTTGTGTGTCCACTAAGCACTAGAATATACTTAGAGTGATCAATTTTCAAATAGAGCCAGTTGCATATGTTTCTGTTCAAAAGCAGTAATTTTTATAACTGATATTTGGCAATAAATAAGCAGCATGACAAATCAGAACTGTTTTACTCTACGATTTCAACCATTCAAGGCTTGGAGTGAAAATGAAATGATTTTACTACATCAACAAGAATTTGAAGGCATAGACAATCATCCTCATTTTCATTGTAACATTCAAGACTTGGAGGATGCAATTGTTGAAAGCATTATATGAAGGCACTGGGTGTCTGCATTGATATTTTTCATCTACAGTCAAAGAACACAGCAGCATACACTGGTTAAATTCTTTGGTCGGCAACCATTAGGAACCACAGTTTTATAGTACTGTCGTAGTACTGCTAGTATTCTAATTTGTTCTGCATTTCACTTAAATACTTTACATAACTTATTACTCAATTAAACAGTAGTTTGTCATTTTTATAGTTTTAACCATGTCCATGAAACTTCAGGCAGCCACTTAATTGGACCAAAGTGTACCAGTCAAGTTGTGTCCCAGTGAACCAGAGTCCATTATACTTCAATATTGCTTTCCTTCCAGGTCTTACTCATTATGGAAGCACTTGTGATGTTTCTTTACTGTTTCCTTATATGGGGTTAGAGTTGGTGAGAGGCCACACTCCATCCTACGAGAGGACTCAGCAGAGAAAGTCTCCTAGTTAATCAGGTGGAAGGACCAAACAGTTCTGATGATTGATGAGTGGTGCAGAGTTTGACAGAGATGCAGCCTGTAGAAGTCAGTCAGGAATTTGGCCGGTCCATGAGGAAACAGTGAATGCCATGCGTTGTAGCCACCAACTAATTGTAAGTCCACAGGCAAGCCTCCAGTTGAATAAACATGAAAGACTCTGCCGATGCTGGAAATCCTGAGCAACACACAGAAAATGTTGGAGGAACTCAAGCAAGTCAGGCATCATCTATGGAAGAGCATAAACAGTCGGCTTTTTGGGCCAAGACCCTTCAACAGGACACCAGAGTTCCTTCAGTATTTTGTGTGTGTTGATACGGTTGAACTATCTATTTCAAGGAATATCCGAGAGTACATCCTCACTTTATTGGACACCCCAGGATCTATTATATATGATTCCTTATAATAGAAAACACTCCTTCATGGTGAGAATTCCTGTGTCCCTGTTATTTCAGATTATCCTTTGTCCTCTCTTTCCTTTCATTGATGTAAACTTCTGAATGAGGATTCAATGTCATAATAGTTAGTATAATTGCACAAAGCACCAGTTGTCTCAAGTGTCTGCACAGCCTAGTTAAATTTTGATTGGACGTCTTTCCTGGTACAATGATGTCTAATCAAAATTATTTCAATTTACATAATAGTAAGGGCAATTCTTTTAAAATGAAGAAATATATCTATATTATGTATTAATCAACAGCTTTGTACTTTCCCTTTGACAGTGACATTGCTTCAACTGGCCAAGTACTTTGAACATAATCCCCCTCACCAATGCAGGCTTCTGACAGGCTGTTGAAAGGTTGCACACAGAACTTGCAAGTTTAATCACCCTACTCTCACGTTCACGTGGTATATCTCTGATTCTTCCCTTCCTTTTCTTGGCTTTTGTATCTTCATCTTGGTAGAGGGATTTGCAACCAATGTCCATTTCAAGCCCACATACTCCTTCACCAGTCTGCCCTCTACGAGTTCCATTCCATTCTGCTGGCTTCTCTGACTTTGTTGTATCTGTTCTGATGACCGAACTTTCTGAATCCACACTTCAGGGAAGTCTTCCTTTGCTTCGAACCATGGCTTTCTCTTCACTATAGTTGACATGGTACCTGCTTTTCTGCTCTCACTCTCTCTCCTCCTATACAGGGTAAGGAGAGGGTTTTCCTTGTCTGCACCTGCCACCCTACCAGCCAACATAATCTGCACATCATCCTCCACAATTTATATCTCTTTGAACTAGAAGACACCCACTAGAGTTATTTTTCACTCCCCTTATCTTTAAGCATTTTGAGGATTACATCATCAGTGGCCCACTGAATTACTCCAGCTCCAGCGATGGCTATTCCACTTCTCATGGCAACTTCCCATGCAACTGCAGGGAAATACAATCCTCGTGCTTTTACCCCCTTTCATCACATTATCCAGGGACCCAAACACTCCTTTCAGGTGAAACAGCATACACTCACACTTATTGGTAGTTAGGAGACTAATAGATAGGCACCTCTGCTAGGCATGTGGATGCAAGAAAATGGAGGGTTATGAGCTATGTAGGAGGGAAGAGTTATATTGATCATGGCATAGATTTATATACAGTAGGTGCTCTTTTTCCAGTATTACTTATATTTCTTACCGTGCCTTATAATTGCACAGTACTACTGCTACAAGGCAACAAATTTCACAACATGGGTCAGTAATAACAAACCTGACTCGATAAAGCTCAGCACAGCGTCATGAGCTGAAGGACCCAAACTGTGATCCACTGTTCTACGGTCTTCTCCTTTTGGTATAATATGTTCTCAATGCTTCTTATGTGATTTCCTCTATAGCATCAAGGAAACCTGTGTTCTCACCCTGGGGTCCTCAGACTCCTTGCTTGGAGTCCATGGCATAAAAAGTTTGGGAACCCCTGCTCTATACTGAAGAGACCAAAAGCAAATTGGGTGTGTGTTTTGCAGAATATTTCCATCCTACAATCACTTTAATTTTCTACCCCACTGCCATTGTGACCTTTCTGTCTGGGTAAAGAATGAAATACAATACGCAACCCTAAAGTTGGCGATTAGTTTCACTGGAGGTAGCCAATCACTGGTGGTATGATCTTCACAATTAGAACCAAGAAAATTTCTGAGAACCTCAGATTTTGAGATTATGACTTTAGGTAAATTTACAATGACAGAGGAGTTGAACTCACTACTTATGATTTGAAGGAGTGCCAGGACAATCGACTTTGTTTTAAACATTGCCGAAGGTAAGGCTCACCGGGGATGCTAGAAACATTCCAAAAGTTAAGTGGCATCTGTGGAGCTAACAAATCAGCTAATAAAAAAAACCCTCACTAGAACTGGAAACCAAAGTTGTTTTCTAACATTTCAAGTTCTGATGAAGAACCCTTGACCTGATTCGCAAATTCTGTTTCTTTTTCAGCACTTGCTGCCTGACCTGCTGAGTGTTCTGGACATTTTTTTTTTGTTACTCTGTCTAATTGACTAGAAAAAGGCCTGGATTTTATAGTCACCAGCAAAGGGACATTTTCACGAACCACAAAGATGAAGCACTTTCTTTGATGAGAATTTGCACCTTTCAGATATGATCTGCAATTAGAGGGTAGCCATAATTTTGTAGTGCCTACCAACAGCAAAGTCAATACATCCAGCTGTGTAGTCAGTGCAATCTATTCTTAATTTTATTTAACTTCTTGAATATTTTATGGGAATCGGAATACGGATTGGAATAGGAACATGGTACTACAGCTGGAGACTCATAAATTAACAGAATCAATAAAATGGTCAAGTCTCATTTTGAAAGAATAATAGACCTTGTTATTAGAATTGTTTCCAGGATCTGGGTGCTCATCCAGCAAGAATCAATTCTCAGTAGGAATAAACAATGTGCTGCACTTCCATCAACAAGATAAAAGATGTTTATTCTGTATAGTGAAAAATATTGCTTGAAAAGTTGAAGTCCTTTCAAATCACTGATTCTTATGAAGCAGGATACTACTCAGAGTCAATCTAAGTGCAATGCCAGAAGTTGGTTTCAGTACTGTGCTTACGCCCAACAATAAACAGTTTGTTGTTTCTTCAAAGCAGTCTGGTGCTTCCTCAGGTAAATTTAGGAATACGTTTGGAAAGCCATCTTATGACACTCATTTGCCTGCTCACCCTTTCTGACTCATTATGGTGACCGACAGCATTTAGCAACATTGCCAACCTTGTAAATACTGGGGATTGAAACTCCTACAAAGCAATGCAAAATTCATTAGGATTTGAGGCAAAGATCAACGTATCACAGAATTAATGAATGCTCTTTGAGCCAATTGATGCAGTAGATGAAGACCACCACATGTGTAATTCAGACATCCACTGAAAATTTGTTACTGAAGGATCTGATGGAGAAGATTAGATGGAGCAAAATTGGATTTCAGGAAGAAAACTCTATTTACAAACCCAACAGAAGGGAAGGAAAGGAGGTAAATAGGTAAAGATTTTCACAATGGTTAAATTTGTATTGAACATTCTGTTTAAAGGCCACTTCTGTTCAACGTATTTTAGGACGCAAAGACATGGTGGCTAAGTTTTCAGAAAATGTTCTAAGGCACAGTAAACAATTCTGAGGGGCGATGGAAATTATTAAATTGCTACTATAGCAGTGAGTAAATCTGAAGAGGTACATTTGGTTTAAGTATGTTTAGTTTGGGAAAGGACAGGGTTCTAAAATCAGAAAATCCTGGAGATACTCAGCAGCTACAAAACATTAAAGAGAAAGCAAGTCGACATTTCAGTGAACAAAATGTCTCCACTTGAATCATTAATACTGTTTCTCTGTCCACTGATACTGCCTAACCAACATTCCCACTCTTCTTGAACAGCAAAGGGATTTGAGGTTGAGCAACATTTCAAGTGAATAGAGCTCATCAATTCCTGCTTCTGCTTTCGTAAGAGATTAAAGAAAATACAAATGACAAGATTGGATAAAGAAATGATGCAGTTGGGTGTTGTGGATACTTCTTTAAACAAGATTCAAAATTACTTAAAGCCATTTCCTGCACACAAGTGTAAGGAGAACAAAATAATTGTTAGCCCGGAACTGACGCACCACAAAAAAAACCCAAAAATAAAGAACAATAGTAATAAAAAATGCACACAATAAATATAAATATATAAAATAGCTTATATACATAGATTGATTGTGTTGGCACATGGCTGAGTGGTTAAGACGTTCGCCTAGTGATCTGAAGGTCACTAGTTTGAGCCTTGGCTGCGGCAGCGTGTTGTGTCCTTAAGCAAGGCACTTAACCACACATTGCTCTACGACGACACCAGTGCCAAGCTGTATGGGTCCTAATGCCCTTCCCTTGGACAACATTCGTGGCGTGGAGAGGGGAGACTTGCAGCATGGGCAACTGCCGGTCTTCCATACAACCTTGCCCAGGCTTGCGCCCTGGAAACCTTCCAAGGCACAAATCCATGGTCTCATGAGACTAATGGATGCCTATCACATAGAATGATTGTATGTCCATAAAGAGCTGCTAGGCTGTATGTAAGGTAAGTGGCAGAAAATAAAGTAGTGGAGGTGTTGATCAGTTTTACTGCTTGGGGAAGGTAACAGTTTATGAGTCTGGTGGTGCTGGTGAGGAAGCTACGTAGCCCCCTTCTTGAAGTGGGGCAAACAGTTCATGATCAAGGTGGCTGAGATCCTTGGTTGGTAGGTAGGCTGGTATCAGTGATGCATCGGGCAGTTTTGATATCGGTTGTAGAGCTTTCCTGTCCGCCACCGTGCAGTTAGCTTGGTTGAGCTTATTGAGTAAACATAACAGCATTATTAGGAATCTGCCTCATGAAATAGAATAAAATTAAAAAAACTTGAAAAACCAAGGCTATTTTCATTGGGAATGTTGAAGCTGCAAAATTATTTGATAGGGATAGTTGAAATTATTAAATCAATAAGAATAGCAGACAGAGGAAATAACTGACTCAAAGGTAAACTCTGATTTCTGTAATGAATGGAAGGTAATCTGTAGCACCAATTGTTTGATTTTAAGATAAAAATCTACCTCTGTCTTTCTCCAATGGCCTAGAGCAAGGGCAGTTAGGTACAATATTAACTCTATGAAATTTAGCACTGCAATGTTGGAGATACTGATTGCGGCATCCTGTGTGTCAAGTATTAAAAATAGAGGAAACTGAATAGTCGGATATGGAGATAGTCCAGGTATAACAAATTAAAGCTACTATTTATGTGGAAGGTAAATGTCTATATCAAATGATTGTGCTGCCTAATTGTAATCTCTTAGTAATTCAATTCTGAACACATTCTCATTAGAACTCAATGGTTTTCAAAGTGTGAAATGGGCTGCACTCAACCATAACAACTCTGCACTTAACTTGTTGAATTAATCACTTGTGAGCAGTATCCCATAAATTGAAAACAGTCCAGTTCTTCAAAAGAACCTGGTTGCAACAAAGCATCTTCACCATCTTATTAAGAACTCCATTAAAAACAAAGCTTCTCTTTAAATGGAAACTTTTAAAACTTTAGATGTGATAACTCCAATAGAATGAAATAAACAAAGATTTCAAGGTTCATACTGGACAAAGTTTCACATAACGTTTTCAAAAAATGTGCCCCTTTCTTTGCTTATAAATCTTACCTTTGTTGTAGCTGTAGAAAAAGTACAAAACCTCTAGTTTCACAACAGATTTATTGATGGAAATCCAATATATGGACACCTTAATGAGAAGTCAGAAACCAGCACAAACTCTAAGTATTAGGTTTACAAACTTTTCAAATTTACTTAATAAAAGTTAATGGAGTTACAACTGCACTTTTATGTAAATGAACCATGATTAGAAAGGGCAATGACTTCCCATCAACACCATCAAGGTGGAAATTATATATTGTATAATCGTATTAAAATTGCAATCAGTACCAATGAATGGCTTTACTGCCACCTAGCACAAATCACTTAAAATGCATCAGCCATATCCAAATGTGAATATCACCAGTAAGAATTACATTGCTGGCCACCCCAGGGAGTGATTACTTGACTAATGGACAGCCATACACACAAAATAATTTCTGTATTATTAGGAATCCTGATGAAGGGTCTTGGCAGGAGCATGAAGGCACACAATGATTCAGGAACATTATTTTGGGTTCAATGTCCATTCAGAAATCAGATGTCGGGGGGGGAACTTCCTCCCCTCTACCATCTGATTTTTGAATGGACATTGAACCCAAGAACACTACCTTACTAATTTTATTTCCGCACTACTTATTTATGCTGGTGATATTACAGCTGATTCTGATATATCCATCCAATACAACATGTGAAAAAGCAATGAGGGATATTGAGAAACGACAAAAATAAGAAGTGAACAACACAAACACCTACATCAGGATGCTGTTCATAGACAATAGCTCAGCATTTAATACCATCATACCCACAATCCTGAACCTGGGCCTCTGTACCTCCCTCTGCAATTGGAACCTCGACTTTCTAACCAGTTTTGAACTTTAGATTTAAAAAAAAATCAAAATTAATAAACACTAAATGATCAAAACTGGAATGGAGAATATTTGCAATGCAATTTTGTTTGCACCGATGGAATGCTGAACTTTGGGGGATTTCGGTCACGGTGAGTAGAACTGGCTATACTTTGTTTGGAAAAAGAGGAACTGATGTAATATTTAATTGAGGTGTAACAAAATTATAAGGCCTGGAATAGAGTAGATAAAATGCTCGATAAAGAGTCCAGGGTGCTACTTGAAGAACTGCAGGACAGCTTTCTCAATATTTATCCTTCTTCTAACATCACCGAAAAATAAACAGATGTTTGGTCATGTACCTCATTACATTTAATGGGATCTTGTTCTGTGCAAATTGTCTACTGCTATTTTCTACATGGTATTCACATCAAAAGTACTTAATTAGTGTAAAGCACTTTGGAAAATCCACAGGTGCCATTTTGCCAGAAGGCAAGATCATATAGTCGCTCTGCTGTAGAGAACGGAAATGTTGATTTCAAGCCTGCAAAAACGACTGAAGAAGGTTGATGGATATAGACCAGGTAAGTGGGACAGCCTTTTAGAAATGCATGCACAATGACTGAGAATAGAGAATCCCATTTTCAACTTGAGTGTAGACTTACTGCAGTTCATGGTAACAATCCAGTCAGAACAAAAACGAGGCAGATTATACAGTATCAACAAATTTAAATTCTGAAAGAGCCAGTTTTATATAGACTTTAGTGAGAACCTTCAGAGTTGTTTTGTGTTACTATATTTTACAAGCTCTAATAGCATTTCACACCATTGATGGTCAGATTTATCACAGCATCCCATGACTCCAGCTGCGAAGCAGAATATTAAAAATACTGAGATACATCTCCCAGAGAGAAACATTGGCCTCAACAATGTAGGTGTATGTTGTTTCTCTTAAGCCAGTAGGGCTGTACCATCACCACTAACTCCACAAGTCCTTCTGAGGGTGACACCTAACCAGCTAGGTTTACATGGAAATGCTGTGGCCTGCATCTGTGTCCTTAAAATCCAATCCTTCTCTTGTACCTGGTGTTTTAAGGAATTTCCAGATGATGATTTCAAGTGAGGCAACAATCCACCTGTGATTCTGCTGGGGCCATCTACTGTGGCAAATGCTCCTGATGCAGCTAAGGTGAGGCCACCATCAGGGTGGAGAAGTAACACCTGATATTCCCTCTGGGTTCCCTCCATGCTGATGGTATCAGTATCAATTTTTCCTTCCAGTGAACAAATTCCCCCCATCACCCACTCTGACCTTTTCCTTCTTCCCATCTACTTATTACCATAAAACCATAATACATAGGAGCAGAAAATTCCACAAATTCACCACCCTTTGGCTGAAGACATTTCACCGCATCTCTGTTTTGAAAGGGCTCCTCTCTATTCTGAGGCTGTGCCCTCTTGTCCCAGACACTCCCACCATGGGGAAAAAATACCTTTCCACATCTACTCTGCCTAGGGCTTTAAAAATTCAAAAGGATTCAATGAGACACCCTCTCATCCTTCTGAATTCCAGTGAGTACAGACCCATCAAACATTCCTCGTGTGATAATCCTTTCATTCCTGGAATCATCCTTGTGAACTGCCTCTGGACCCTCTCCAATGCCAGCACACCCTTTCTAAGATGAGGGTCCCAAAACTGTTCACAATACTCAAGGTGAGGCCTCACCAGTGCGTTAGCATCACATCCTTACACTTGTATTCTAGACCCCGTGAAATGAATGCTAACATGGCATTTGCGTTCCTCACCACCAGTTCAACCTGCAAGTTAACCTTCAGGGTGTTCTGCACAAGGACTCCCAAGTCCCTTTGCATCTCAGATTCCTGAATTTTCTCCCTGTTTAGAAAATAGTCCGCACATTTACTTCTACTACCAAAGTGCATGACCGTGCATTTTCCAACATTGTATTTCATTTGCCACTTTCTTGCCCTTTCTCCTAATCTGTCTGAGTCCTTCTGCACCCTACCTGTTTCCTCAACACTACCTGCCCCTCCACCAACCTTCGTATCATCTGCAAATTTGGCAACAAAGCCATCTATTCCATCATCTAAATCATTTATATACAGCATAAAAAGAAGTGGTTCCAATACCGACCCCTGCTGAACACCACTAGTCACTGACAGCCAACCATAAAAGGATCCTTTTATTCTCACTCGCTGCCTCCTACCAATCAGCCAATGCTCTAACCATGTTAGTAACTTTCCTGTAATACCATGGAAATTACTTCCTCCAGGGTCCCTCGTTCCCCTTCCTCTTTTGACCAATCTCCTATCAGAACCTTTCTCCTTCAGTCTTTGACCTTTCCTATCCACCTGGCTTCACCTATCACCTTCAAGATAGCCTCTTTCCCCTCCTCCACCTTTATATTCTGGCATCTTCTTGCTTCTTGTGGTAACTTCTACTTTGAAAAAGGCACACTCGACAACTTCATGCCAAAGAAACAACTTTATCTCGAACTTCAAATCCTTCATGTATATACAGAGGCTTCCACAACCCGTATGGGATGGCAGGCACACTATTACACAACACACAGGAAGTAAAAAGAACGGAAGTAAAACCCCTCATTATCCTAATTAGTATTAACTTACTTTTGATAATGCTCACGTTACAACACTTCTCCCCCTTTAAAATCCAACATTCCCCAAATATAAAAACTAGGAAATAAAAACAGAGGTGTTATTAACCTGCGTACCCTGAAAACTTATACTAGTATTTCAGCAACAGTTTATCGATATAAAACATCTGGAAAACATGACAGATTTAACATTCAATGTAACAACAACAAAAAAGAACTGTCCCGTCAAAGATTCAGTCTGTCAGGAGGTTTACGAGTGCGCTGTGATCTGTGCACTAGCCCCGGTGACCCAGCAGGCACCGCTGGTGAGGGTGTTTTGGGTGGGTTTGGTGTTGGGGGCATGAGAGGGGTCTGCATGAGAACATCCATCCTCCTCAGGGGACCCCGACCCCTCTGCCAGTGTCTCGCCCTCTGGCAAAGTCACTGGTGGACATGCTTCCATAGTAGTCTGTCTCACTTTGGCCTTCATGTCCGGGCACAGCGGGTCCAACCTTGACTTGGGCCTACGCCCCACCAACATCTCTGCTGGAGGGCAGGCAATCGTAGTCTGTGGCGTGAGGCGGTATTTAAACAGGAAACGTGAAAGCCGAATGCTAAGAGAGTCCCCTGTCATCCGCTTCAGGCCTGCCTTCACTGTCTGAATAGCCTGCTCAGCCAAACCATTGGAGGCTGGGTGGAAAGGAGCTGTCCGAATGTGATGAATGCCATTCTGCTGCATGAACTCACTGAACTGTTCACTGGTGAACGTCGGGCCATTATCAGTGACCAGAGTGTCAGGTAGCCCGTGGACTGCAAACACTTGCCTGAGTTTGTCTATGGTTGAGGGGGCTGTGATGTTGCTCATGATGTGAGCTTCAATCCATTCAGAATGCGCATCTACCATTACAAGAAACATCTGCCCCATAAAAGGGCCAGCAAAGTTCAAATGTAGCCTAGACCAGGGTGGTCTGGCCACTCCCATGGATGTAAAGGAGCTGCTGGTGGCATATTCTCATTAGTCTGACATTGCGTGCATGATTTTACCTTGTTCTCCAGATCCTGATCCATTCTTGGCCACCAAACGTAGGATCTTGCAAGGCTTTTCATTCGAGACACTCCTGGGTGAGCCTCATGAATTTCCTCCACAATCTCTGAATGGCCAGGGGGAGGCACGATGACCCTTGCCCCCCCAGAAAATGCAGCCATCCTGCAGACTGAGTTCTGTATTGCGTTTGGCATAAGGCCTCAGTTCCTCTCCCTCCACGACTCTGGGCCAACCTTGTAAAAGAGAAATCTTGACTTGGGACAGGACTGGGTCCCTCTCTGTCAACTACTTGATCTGGGTTGCCTTTACAGGTGTCTCTGACAGCCTCTCCAATGAAAACACAGTCTCCGGAGGCACACATGTAGCAACAGGTGTCTCAGGTAAAGGTAGTCGACTCAGTGCATCAGCATTTGCATTATTCCCACCCGCTCTGTACACTATAGCATACTGGTAGGCTGACAATGTAAGAGCCCAAAGCTCTATCCTGGCTGACGCTAGCAGTGGGATGCATCTAGTCTCACTGAACAGGCTCATCAGTGGTTTATAGTCTGTATAAGTTGTAAATACATGTCCATAAAGGTACTGATGAAAGCGTTTGACGCAAAAACAATGGCCAGACCTTCTTTGTCTTGCTGTGTATATCCCTTCTCAGCAGCTGTCAGGGTACATGAAGCAAAACCAATAGGCTTCTCTGAATGGTCCTCCATTACATGTGAGAGAACTGCCCCGAGTCTATAGGGCGAGGCGTCGCATGCAAGGGTGATCTCCTTGTCTGGGTCATAGTGAACAAGCAGCTTCATTGAGAGGAGGAGTTCTTTCACTTCCTTGAAAGCTTTCTCCTGCTCTTCACCCCGTTGCCACTTAGTGTCATTGTGAAGCAGCTTATACAGTGGGGTCAAAACCCTTGAGAGGTCAGGAACAATCTTGCCATAATAATTCACCATGCCCAAAAATGTTCTGAGTTCCGTGACGGTCTTAGGGCTTGGAGCCTCCTTAATAGCTCTCACTTTGTCCTCCACAGGGCAAAGCCCCTCAGCTGTGATCTTGTGTCCCAGGTAAGCCACACTGGATGCCAGGAACACACATTTTCCGCGTTTCAACTGCAGCCCAGCGTCTGAGAGCCTCTTCAGCACCCGTTCTAAATTAGCCAGATGCTCCACCTCCATAGCCCCCGTGATCAAAATATCATCAAGGTACACTGCTACGTGTGGAATTCCCTGCAGCAAAGTGTCCATTGTCCTTTGGAAAATGGCAGGGCTGGACGCCACTCCAAACACCAGGTGATTGTACTTGAATAATCCCTTGTGCGTATTAATTGTGACGCACTCCTTTGAATCCTCGTCGAGCAGCAGCTGTTGGTAGGCATGGCTCATGTCCAGCTTTGTGAACAGCTTAACCCCTGACAGGGTCGCAAACAGGTCATCCACCCGTGGCAATGGGTACTCCTCCAGCCGAGAGACCTGATTCACCGTAAACTTATAATCCCCTCATATCCTCACAGTTTTGTCTGCCTTCAAAACTGGAACAATGGGAGCCGCCCACCTTGAAAACTGGACGGGCTCAATAATGCCCAACCTCTGTAAACGTTCCAGCTCCTCCTCGACTTTGCCTTTCATGGCATAGGGCACCAGCCTGGGCTTAAAAAAACGTGGTGTAGCCTCAGGGTCAACATGGAGTTTCACTGTCATGCCTTTCAATGTGCCCAGCTCATCCCTGAAAACATCACCATACTGCTGTAGAATGTCCTCTGTCGTGTGTGCATTCTTAATTTCATGCCAGTTTAGCTGGATTTTGCGAAGCCAATCGTCACCCAAAAGACTGGGCTCCCTGCCCTTAGCTATCACTAGCCTGGCTGCAGCCTTCTGACACCCGGCTGAAATGTCCACATATAACACCCCTAAATGAGGTATGGGCTGCACTGTATAGGTCCTAAGTTTGAGCTTTGATGGTCTAATAGGAGGCAGGTTGGACCCCCCAAGTCCTCCTGTAGGTCTCCTCACTAATGACCGATGCAGTAGCCCCTGAATCAATCTCAAACTTAATGTCCTTTCCCCTGACAGTGACTGTGGCATAATATGGTTCAGGTGGTTTCTCATCTGTTTCCACTCCAAACATGTTGAAGGCACACGTTGCCACTTCATCTGCTTCTTCTAGATGGTGTGTGGCTGCCTGAGCCTGTTGAGCTTTCCCCTGCCCAGGCTTAATCTTACCCTTTGAACTTCTGCACTTTTTAGCTAAATGCCCCTTTTTGCTACAAGCATGGCAGACATTGTCTTTGAATTTGCAATCATTTGCATAGTGCGTCCCTCCACACCAGAAACATTCCACCCTCTTTGCCTGTTTACCAGTCTCCCTCCTGACTTGGTGCACTGCCGCCGACTGCGACCCCCCATGTCCTTTCTGGATATCCCTGAAATTATTAGCAGCCATCTCCATGCCTTGGGCAATCTCTAAGGCTTTCTTGAAAGTCAGTGGTGGGGTTTCCCCTAACAGGCGGCGTTGTATGCTGTCATTATTAATGCCACATACCAATCTATCACGGAGCATGTCATCCAACACCGCTCTGAAATCACAATGCTCCAACAGCTGCCGAAGCTCGGCCACAAAATTGGCCACAGACTGACCTGGCTTCCTGAAACGGCTGTGAAACTTACACTGTTGGACTATCACAAAAGGTTTCGGATTGTAGCGGTTCCCCACGAGCTTGACCAGTTCGTCATATGGAATGTCCCCCGGTTTCTGCGGTGTGGCTAAATTCCTTATTAGCTTGTAAGTCTTTGCCCCACACACACTCAATAGAGCGCTTCTTAGCCTCCTCCGTAATTCCATTAGCACAGAAAAAGTGTCCCAACTTTTCCTCATACTCCGGCCAGTCCTCCATCACGTCCACAAAATCAACGATAGTCCCAAACAGCCATCCGAATGTGAGGCCCTTATCAGCTGCTGCTCCCGCTCGAAACGTGCCGACACGTCCACAAAACCAGTTCACCTCGTCACCAAAAATATGTGGTAACTTCTACTTTGAAAAAGGCGCACTTGACAACTTCATGCCTAAGAAACAACTTTATCTCGAACTTCAAAACTGTTATGTATACACAGAGGCTTCCACAACCCGTACGGCATGGCAGGAACACTATATACAAAGCACACTGGAAGTAAAAAGAATGGAAGTAACCCCCCCCCCCCATTATCCTAATTAGTATTAACTTACTTTTCATAATGCTCACATTACAACCACTTCTCAGTCCTGAAAGGTCTTGGTCTGAAACTTTGACTGTTTCCTCTTTTCCATAGATGCTGCCTGACCTGCTGAGTTCCGCCAGTATTTTGTGTGTATTGCTTTGAAGTACGCCTTGTTGCCAAGTATGTAGTGTGTGAGTTGAGGACACATTGAGAAGAAATTAGGCAAAGAACTTAAAGATAACATGAACAAACCTGCACAACAGGATCTGCATTCCATTGCAAACAAGCTGTGCATTCAAAGAATGGAAACTCTTTCCATTCAAGAAATATGCAAGGTTGGTGATGCAAAGCGTACAACACAATGTGAGTGAAGCCCCCGATGTGTGCAATGCAGAGCATTCTCTTGTTCCGCTTTGCTTTCTGAAAAAGTGGGGAATCTGATGTGTCCTTCCTGGTGAGCTCTCCCCAACCCTCTACCCTTCCTGGCACTGGAAAGAGGAAACCGAGAGTGTTTTTAGACAATAAAACCATAAGATGTAGGAGCAGAATTAGGCCATTTGGCCTTTTGAGTCTGCTCCACCATTTCGTCGTAGCTGATCCTATTTTCCTCTCAGTCTCAATCTCCTGCTGTCTCCCCATCCCTTCATGCTTTGACCAGTCAAGAATCGTTATCAACCTCTGCCTTAAATATACATAAAGACTTGGGCTCCACAGCCACCTACATTGCTTTTGTTGCTGTTGTTTTCTGGCTGTCTATGGGGAAGACGAATCTCAGGGTTGTATACAGCATACGTACTTTGATAATAAGTGTACTTTAAATCATTGAAGCAATGAAATAAAAACCTGGGGTTGCAATAATTTACAGGCAATGCTCTTCATGCCTTGGTTTGGGCACAGGATGAGATTGCAGAAAGTGACATAGATCAGTGCTGGCTTCTTTCATAAATTACAGATACCTCAGTGAAGCTGATGCAAGAGAAATGCTCCCTATGGGTACAGCCTGCTCTGCACAATGGCCTCCTCCTCCTCCTCCTTTTCCCAGCTGCTCCTGTTCTCTTGTGTGCTTCTGTAATGTGTCTGTATATACGTACAAAATAAATTACAAAATATGGGAACAATTTTTCCACTTCCTTCAGCCTCATTTGCAATATTAGTAACCTTTTATTACCTTACAAAAGGCTTTTCATTAGTGAGCTCATTAATCATCTTTAGCTCCATCATCCATGCATGGATATAGGATTTAATTGGCCTTGTAACTACTGTGACCTCAGCTCAGCACCTTGCACTTTTCAGAGCTTATTTATGCATAATTTATTACAAATCCTAGCCCTTCTTTGGCAGTATTAATCAGAACTAGCACTGTTTAAAGATGAACATGTACCAGATCTGTTGTGGGTGAAATTAATTCACATAGTCTTGCTTCTGTCAGATGCAACCAAACAATGAACTTTCTAGCTAAACCAGAATATTTTCTTTCCTGTTAAATCTTTCAGTTGCATGAGTGTGACGGAAATCGCTTGGTAAACGCCCTTACACATGTACATTACACACACACACTGCCTGGTCATTCAGCTGTCATTGCGTTGAGTGTACACACTTCAATGTCTTCCCCAGTGCATTCTCATAAAGTGTCCTCAAAGGAGCGAACACACTCTGGTTGGCTTTATGATGCATTTCCTTGCATACATGGTAGAATATTCCATTTCTTTAGTAATGGAAATGGGCAAATGGGTATATGTTGTTATACTGTATTTAGAGGGGGCGATGAGGGGGAGGAGAGGAGGGGGAAGGGGAAGGAGGAGGAGGGGGGAGGAGGAGGAGGAGGGGGGAGGAGGAGGAGGGGGGGGAGGAGGAGGAGGGGGGGGAGGAGGAGGAGGGGGGGGAGGAGGAGGGGGGGAGGAGGAGGGGGGGAGGAGGAGGGGGGGAGGAGGGGGGGGAGGAGGGGGGGAGGAGGAGGGGGGAGGAGGAGGGGGGAGGAGGAGGGGGGAGGGGGGAGGAGGAGGGGGGAGGGGGGAGGAGGAGGGGGGAGGGGGGAGGAGGGGGGAGGGGGGGAGGAGGAGGGGGGAGGGGGGGAGGAGGAGGGGGGAGGGGGGAGGAGGAGGGGGGAGGGGGGGAGGAGGAGGGGGGAGGGGGAGGAGGAGGAGGGGGGAGGGGGAGGAGGAGGAGGGGGGAGGGGGAGGAGGAGGGGGGAGGGGGAGGAGGAGGGGGGAGGGGGGAGGAGGAGGGGGGAGGGGGGAGGAGGAGGGGGGAGGGGGGATGGGGGAGGAGGAGGGGGGAGGGGGGAGGAGGAGGGGGGAGGGGGGGAGGAGGAGGAAGGAAGAAAGAAAGGAGGAAGTGGGAGGGGGCGAGGGGGAGGAGGGAGGTTGGTGAGAAACTGCCAGGAGTTCACACTGGGCAGAAACATTGTGGAGCTGTTACAAACACGAGAAAGTCTGCAGATGCTGGTGAAGGGTCTCAGCCTGAAACGTCGACAATTTATTCATTTCCATAGATGCTGCCTGGCCTGCTGAGTTCCTCCAGCATTGTGTGTGTGTGTTGCTATTATTGTGCTTACAGGGAGATATCAAAAATCAAACACAAAAATTAGTGAAAATGATGAAAAGAAAACTATCAGTATTGTTTTAAATCTCTTAGTAAGCATGGTAATAAACACCCTTGTTAAGTGAGTCCTGCCAATTTTTTCTTTGATCATGACCCATGTATCTAACAATGAAGTTGCGGTGTAATGGAGAGTACTGAACAACGAGGCCATATTTATCCCACAACTACCCATTAGTTCAGAGGCTGGAATTCTTTGCTCTGGGATTTGCACAACATAGTTTTATCCACTCAACACACACAGAATACAGGAGGAACTGAGCAAGTCAGCCAGTATCTACGGAAGGGAATGAACAGTCCACGTTTTGGGCCGAGACCTTTCATCAGGACTGGAAAGGAAGGGGGCAGAAGTCAGAATAAGAAGGTAGGGGAGGGGAAGGAATACAAGCTGGCAGGTGATAGACCAGGTAAAGGGAAGATGGATGGTGGTCGGAAGAGGGGAATGGGGAAGTTGGGAGGTGATAGGTAAAAGATGTAAAAGGGCTGCAGAAGAGGACAGTGGACCATGGAAGTAAGCAAAGGAGGAGGTGAGCTAAAGGGAAGTGAGGGGCAGGTGAGGTGTAGAGAAGGGGTAACCAGAACAAAGAATAGAGAAAGTCAGAAGGAAGGTGGGTTAGAAGTTACCTGAAGTTAGAGCCCTTAACTTCTCCAATAGAATTGCACATTCTACTGACCATAAAACATCTGTCCTTGGTGACAACTGACATCATCATTTTTTACCTTCTCCTTTTCTCTCTCCAAAGTTTGCCATCTTCACACTATTCATAAAGAACACATTCTTTCCCTCTGTAACTAATCATTCTTCAACTCAATGTCATCTAAAGTTTAACCTCACCTCTTCCATCAAAGTCCTGCGTTCACCATGCCACACACCAAAGGTAGCAAGATCACAGTCATTGCCATCTTTTATGATTTCACCTTTTAACAAGGAAGCAATCCTTCTGCTTGAACACCTTGCAACTATTCAAGATATCTGTTAATTTGCTTACAGTAGCTCACACCATACTACCTGTCTGGTAAGTTTCTACTCCCACTTGCCGTAGCCAATCCAGTATTACCTCCTGAAATAGTTTTTCCTCCTACACCAAGTAGGTACCATTCTCAGCCCTGTCTTTATCTTCATTTACACGATGTTCCCTGGCTATGTTTTAATTATTGCCATCGAGTCAACATAGACTCCTTTCATCAGGAATGTCACATGCTTAACTCTAAACTTATCCAAAACAGCACCTTAAAAAGATATCAGTTGCAGTCCATCACCACCTTCACAGGAACAACCAGGGATGGTTTATCTTTCCCCTTACTGGTTTTTCACCTGGAACCTACCAGCCTTCTCCTTCCCACCCTCCTCCCACCTTCTTTATAAGGCCTCTGCCCCTTCCCTCTACAGTCCTGACGGAGGGTTCCGGCCCGAAACGTCGACTGATCTTTCCCACGGATGCTGCCCGACCTGCTGAGTTCCTCCAGCGTGTTGTGAGTGTTGCTTTGACCCCAGCATCTGCAGATTATTTTGTGTTTACAACCAGGGATGGACTGTAAATCAAGTCTGGACAATATCAGCAGCATCCTAGGAAACACTGATACTATGCATTCAAAATTTGCCAATGTTAAAATACTGGGCAAGTAGCACAAGACAAACATAGTTCACTCTATCTGACTCTTCTTCCTGGACAATGTCATAGACATCTGACCAAGATACTTGAATGCTTTTTAGGGGAAACAGACTCAGTAAGAGTAGTCTGAACAGTTTATAGGAAGGTTTAAGTCTCACATGGCAGCGTCAATAAAGCGAAAGTCCATCTTGTCCAAAGAAAATGAGCTCTTGATGCAATAGCAGGAAGCGTAATACTCAATATTTTTTTTAATTGATGGGAGGCTTTTTCCGATATTTAACAGGGCTCATTTCCTTGCTTTTCGTGGTATCCAATGAATTAAAATTAAATAATAAAAACATAGTTAGGAGTTTGAACACAATGCAAACATTGACCAGGAGGAAGACAGTTGTCGATTGTGGAAAACCAAAGGACTTGTCATTGGGTAGAAAGGTGATGAATGGAATTCAGCCCTGGGAAAAGTGAGGAAATGGAAAACTTAGCAAGGAAGTGTTAATCCAAAGATTCTGTGTACAGTTCTGGCCACCACATCACAGGAAATGGTGACGAGGACCATTGAAAGGAAGTTCAGAGGCGGAACAATGGCACAGCTAGTAAAGTTACTCCCTCACACTTCCAATGAGTTTGGTTCAATCCTGATATCTGGTGCTGTGTGGAGACTGTATGGCTTCCCTTTGACTGAATGAATTTACTTAGGATGCTCTGGCTTCCTTCTACAGCCCAATTGTGTACAGCTTAGTAGATAAACTGGCCACACTAAACTACACCAGTGTGCATTCCCATACCAAAAACCGTGGATGAACCAGGAGGTATGTCATCTGTAGAAGGCTAGATCTGTGGCATTCAAGTCTGGCGACCCAGGCCTGTACCAGAAAACCAGGTATGATTTGTGGAGGGCTACTTCAAGGGTGAGGAGACAATTTCAAATGAGGTTGAAGGCACTATTAGATGCACGGCAACTCTGGCAGCGAATTCAAGACATTACTTCTTACAAAACGAAACTCAATAGTATGAATGTCAGCGATGCTTCACTACCAGATAAACTCAATGCCCTCTATGCACACTTTGAAAGGGAGAACACAACTACAGCTGTGAAGATCCCTGCTGCACCTGGTGACCCTGTGATCTCTGTCTCAGAGGCCGATGTTAGACTGTCTTTAAAGAGAGTGAACCCTCGCAAGGCAGAAGGTCCCGATGGAGTTCCTGGTAAGGCTCTGAAAACCTGTGCCAACCAACTAGCGGGAGTATTCAAGGATATTTTCAACCTCTCACTGCTATGGGCAGAAGTTCCCACTTGCTTCAAAAAGGCAACAATTATACCAGTGCCTAAGAAGAATAATGTGAGCTGCCTTAGTGACTATTGCCCGGTAGCACTCACATCGACACTGATGAAATGCTTTGAGAGGTTGGTTATGACTAGACTGAACTCCTGCCTCAGCAAGGACCTGGACCCATTGCAATTTGCCTATTGGCACAATAGGTCAATGGCAGACACAATCTCAATGGCTCTCCACACGGCTTCAGACCACCTAGACAACACGAACACCTATGTCAGGATGCTGTTCATTGAGTATAGCTCAGCATTTAATACCATCATTCCCACAACCCTGATTGAGAAGTTGCAGAACCTGAGCCTCTGTACCTCCCTATGCAATTGGATCCCCGACTTCCTAATCGGAAGACTACAGTCTGTGCGGATTAGTGATAACCTCCTCACTGATAATCAACACTGGTGCACCTCAGCGGTGTGTGCTCAGCCCACTGCTCTACTCTCTGTATACATATGACTGTGTGGATAGGCACAGCTCAAATACCATCTATAAATTTGCTGATGATACACCCATTGTTGGTAGAATCTCAGGTGGTGACGAGAGGGCATACAAGAGTGAGACATGCCAACCAGTGTAATGGTGCCGCAGAAACAACCTGGCACTCAACTTCATTAAGACGAAAGAGCTGGTTGTGGACTTCAGGAAGAGTAAGACAGAGGAACACATACCAATCCTCATTGAGGAATCAGAAGTGGAGAGAGTGAGCAGCTTCAAGTTCCTGGATGTCAAGATCTCCGAGGATCTAACCTGGTTCCAACATATCGATGTAGTTATAAAGAAGGCAAGACAGCGGCTATAGTTTATTAGGAGTTTGAAGAGATTTGGCATGTCAACAAATACACTCAAAAACTTCTGTAGTCGTACCGTGGAGAGCATTCTGACAGGCTGCATCACTGTCTGGTATGGAGGGGCTACTGCACTGGACCGAAAGAAGCTGCAGAAGGTTGTAAATCTAGTCAGCTCCATCTTGGGCACTAGCCTAGAAAGTACCCAGGACATCTTTAGGGAGCAGGGTCTCAGAAAGGCAGCATCCATTATTAAAGACCTCCAGCACCCAGGGCATGCCCTTTTCTCACTGCTACCATCAGGTAGGAGATACAGAAGCCTGAAGGCACACACTCAGCGATTCAGGAACAGCTTCTTCCCCTCTGCCATCCGATTCCTAAATGGACATTGAAGCTTTGGAAATACCTCACTTATTTTAAAATATACACTATTTCTGTTTTTGCATGTTTTTAAAATCTATTCAATACGTATAATTAATTTACTTGTTTATTATTGTTTTATTTTATTTATAATTATTATTTTTCTCTCTGCTAGATTACGTATTGCATTGAACTGCTGTTGCTAAGTTAACATTTCACGACACATGTCGGTGATAATAAACCTGATTCTGATTCTGATAGAACCTGGGGTGTTAGTTGCAAATGCCGATTTTTTAAAAAAACACGAAGTGCAGGAAGAGTGTAGAGATAGATCATTGCTGAGGAAGTAGAAAGGGTTAGAAATCATAAATGGCCATCATAGCTATTGAACAAAGCAACTTAAATTATAAAATCTTAGAGTCAGTGCAGTGTTGGCAAGATATACACATTTATCTGCATTTTCTAATTCGGTGAGTTGTCATGCATAGTGGAATGGAAAGCTGCAAATTACCAAAAGAAAGCGACAAGAAAAATACAGTCGCGATGAAGGGAATATTATTACAAAGATTTCCTGCATTGCTGTCATGTGCCTTCTTATAACAAAGTACATTCTTACTATCAAGTCGAGCATGTAAGTCATTTGACTAGCATGATGCAGTCTTGCAGGATTCAAACTTATTCTTTAGTCAGTCATGTAGCACCTTCTGCTGGATATTAGGTGGTACTCCAGAGATTTATTGTACCCAAATGTACTGAATTTTGCCAAATTCATTTTACTGAATGTGTTCTGAAATTCACTTTAAATGCTTCAATTGCACTTAACGACTTTTAGGCATGACATCAATTTAAAGAATGTAATAACTCCCTTCAATATTTTCTGTCAAGTCAAACATTGCATTAGTCATATTATATTTGCTTTGGTATTATAAATGTACAACTGTGAAAATGTTTTGGGTAATAACTTGCTTTAACTAAGCTGATCTTTGAGATGAGCAGATTGGCTTTTTAGATAAAACTGAATACGAGGGGTGATTGATAAGTTTGTGGCCTAAGGTAGAAGGAGTCAATTTTAGAAAACCTAGCACATTTATTTTTCAACATGGTCCCCTCCTACATGTACACACTTAGTCCAGCGGTCATGGAGCATACGGATTGGTCCACAGCAGGGGTGATTGATAGGTTCGTGGCCTAAGGTAGAAGGAGATGAGTTATTAACTTCAAACTTTCTGCATAATCACTTAAAGAGTTGAACTGCACGTGCATGTAACGACAGCGTCTTGGACATCCAGGTGGTCCACAGCAGGGGTGATTGATAAGTTTGTGGCCTTAAGGTAGAAGGAGATGAGTTATACAGCTCTCGTTAACTGCACATGCAGGTCAACTTTTTGAGTGATTATGCAGAAAGTTTGAACTTAATAACTCATCTCCTTCTACCTCAGGCCACGAACTTAATCAATCACCACTGCTGTGGACCACTTCTGGAGGTCCAAGACGCCGATTTCTACAAAGAAGGGATCCGTATGCTCCACAACCGCTGGACTAAGTGTGTAAATGTAGGAAAAATAAATGTGCTAGTTTTTGTAAAATTGACCCCTTCTACCTTAGGCCACAAACTTATCAATCACCCCTCGTATAATATTCCTATATTTTCTAGACTTCAATGACACCCAAGTCTTATTTGCTGCTACAAAAATACCTGTACCTGTGACCCTGACTGTAGTCCCCCCAATCATTATTTCTCAACTACTCCTTGTCCCACCCTGCTATACAACAGAGCCAGTGCTGGTGCCCCTCAGCTATGTGGAGTACTTTGCCATGTCTTCAACCTGAGCCTCAGGCTCCGGAGGGTTCCTGTACTGTGGAAGACGTCCTGCCTCGTCCCTGTGCCGAAGACGCCATGCCCCAGTGGCCTCAATGACTACAGACCGGTGGCGTTGACCTCCCACATCATGAAGACCCTGGACAGACTTGTTCTGGAGCTACTCCGGCCTATGGTCAGGCCACACTTAGATCCCCTCCAGTTTACCCACCAGCCCCGACTAGGATGCCATCGTCTACCTGCTGATTCGTGTCTACGCCCACCTGGACAAGCCAGCGAGCACTGTGAGGGTCATGTTTTTTGACTTCTCCAGTGCGTTCAACACCAACCGCCCTGCTCTGCTGGGGGAGAAGCTGACAGCGATGCAGGTAGATGCTTTCCTGGTGTCATGGATTCTTGATTACCTGACTGGCAGAGCACAGTACATGCGCTCATGCGCTTGCAACAGTGTGTGTCCGACAGAGTGATCAGCAGCACTGGGGCTCCACAGGGGACTCTCTTGACCCCCTTTCTCTTCACCATTTACACCTTGGACTTCAACTACTGCACAGAGTCTTGTCATTTTCAGAAGTTTTCTGATGACTCTGCCATAGTTGGATGTGTCAGCAAGGGAGATCAGGCTGAGTACAGGGCTACGGTAGGAAACTTTGTCATATGGTGTGAGCAGAATTATCTGCAGCTTAATGTGAAAAAGACCAAGGAGCTGGTGGTAGACCTGAGGAGCGCTAAGGTACCGGTGACCCCTGTTTCCATCCAGGGGGTCAGTGTGGACATGGTGGAGGATTACAAATACGTGGGGATACAAATTGACAATAAACTGGACTGGTCAAAGAACACTGAGGCTGTCTACAAGAAGGGTCAGAGCCGTCTCTATTTCTTGAGGAGACTGAGGTCCTTTAACATCTGCTGGACGATGCTGAGGATGTTCTACAAATCTGTGGTGGCCAGTGCTATCATGTTTGCTGTTGTGTGCTGGGGCAGCAGACTGAGGGTAGCAGACACCAACAGAATCAACAAACTCATTCGTAAGGCCAGTGATGTTGTGGGGATGGAACTGGACTCTCTGACAGTGGTGTCTGAAAAGAGGATGCTGTCCAAGTTGCATACCATCTTGGACAATGTCTCCCATCCACTACATCATGTACTGGGTGGGCACAGGTGGGCCAGAGACTCATTCCACAGAGATGCAACACAGAGCGTCATAGGAAGTCACTCCTGCCTGTGGTCATCAAACTTTACAACTCCTCCCTTGGAGGGTCAGACACCCTGAGCCAATAGGCTGGTCCTGGATTTATTTCCTGGTATAATTTACATATTACTATTTAACTATTTATGGTTTTATTACTATTTAATTATTTATGGTGCAACTGTAATGATAACAAAAACCAACTTCCCCCAGGATTAATAAAATATGACCATGACTATGACTATGTGTCACTGATCTGAAAGCTGCTGTCATTTTCTCTTGAGAGATGGTATCACCCAACAGTCTCCAAAGTGGTATACTTGTTTGAGAAGGGAACAGCCCCAGGAAAGTCCTGGGCTGCTACAACTCCCCTCCTGCCAATAACCCACTTTTCTGACCATACCTTTGGTGTGACTACTTTCCTGAACTTCCTGTCTTTAACACTCTCTCTCCTGTCCGCTCCTCAGTGTTATGTTTTACAACTCCAAAATATAAAAACTAATTAGAAACAAAAACACGGAGCCAGGAATAACTCGTGTACATTTTTAATTTTACTTTTAGCAGGACACACACGTATGACACGGTGGTGTGATGATGTATACCATTCACGTGCTTCATACATGAATTATTTTTTTTAATGCTTAATCAAAATAACTGTGTGTGTATATATCAGTATCAGATTTAATATCACCTGCACATGTCATGAAATTTTTTTACTTTAAGGCAGCAGTACAATGAAATACATAATAAATGAATATAGAGAAAAAACTGAATTACACTAAGTATTTTATATTATATATATAGACACACACACACACACACACACACACACTTGGTGTCAAGTTAGGAAAACGGGAAGTACAATGAGATCTGGGTGTCCTTGTTCATCAGTCACTGAAAGTAAGCATACAGGTACAGCAGGCAGTGAAGAAAGCTAATGGTATGTTGGCCTTCATAACAAGGGGAGTTGAGTATAGGAGCAAAGAGGTCCTTCTGCAGTTGTACAAGGCTCTGGTGAGACCCTACCTGGAGTATTGTGTGCAGTTTTTGTCTCCAAATTTGAGGAAGGACATTCTTGCTATGGAGGGAGTGCAGCGTAGGTTCACTGGGTTAATTCCAGGGATGGTGGGAATGTAAGATGTTGAAATATTGGAGTGACTGGGCTTGTATACACTGGAATTTAGAAGGCTGAGAGGGGATCTTACTGAAACATATAAGATTATTAAGGGATTGGACACGCTAGAGGCAGGAAACATGTTCCCGATGTTGGGGGAGTCCAGAACCAGAGGCCACAGTTTAAGAATAAGGGGTAGACAATTTAGAACGGAATTGAGGAAAAACTTTTTCATACAGAGGGTTGTGGATCTGTGGAATGCTCTGCCTAAGAAGACAGTGGAGGCTTATTCTCTGGATCCTTTCAAGAAAGAGTTAGATAGAGCTCTTAAAGATAGCGGAGTCAAGGGATATGGAGAAAAGGCAGCAACAGGGTACTGATTGTGGATGATCAGCCATGAATGGTGGTGCTGGCTTGAAGGGTCGAATGGCCTACTCCTGCATCTATTGTCTATACACATGTCTATTAAATAATTAAGTTAAAAAAAATACGAAAGTAGTGAGGTAGTGTTTATGGGGTTCAACATCCATTCAGAAATCTGATGGCAAAGGGGAAGAAGCTGTTCCTGAATCACTGAGTGTGTGCCTTCAGGCTTCTGTACTTCTTTGCTCATGGTAACAGTGTGACGAGGGCACGTCCTGGGTGGTGGGGGTCTTTAATGATAGACACTATCTTTCTGAGGCAACGTTCCTTGAAGTGGTGTTGGATCCCATGGAGGTTGGTACCCATGATGGAGCTGATTAATTTTACAAGTTTCTGCAGCTTACTTCGAGTTTGTGCAGTAGCCCCCCAACCCGACTCTCCCATACTAGGCAGTGATGCAGCCGGTCAGATTGTTCTCCATGGTACATCTGTAGAAGTTTTCGAGTGTTTTAGTTGAGAAACCAAATCTCCTCAAACTCCTGATGAAATATAGCCGCTGTCTTGCTTTCTTTATAGCTGCATCGATATGTCGCATCCAGGTCAGGCTCTCAGAGATACTGACATCCAGGAACTTGAAATTGCTTACTCTCTCCACTTCTGATCCCTCTATGAGGCTTGGTTTGTGTTCCCTCCTCTTACCCTTTCTGAAGTCCACAATCAGCTCTTTGGTCTTGTTGTTATTGAGCGCAAGGTTGTTGCTGGGGCACCACAACTAACTATCTTGCTCCTGTATGCCCTTTCGTCACCATCTGAAATTTTGCCAACAATGGTTGCATCATCAGCAAATTTTTGGATGTCAGTTGAGCTATGCCTAGCCACCCAGTCATGGGTGTAGAGAGAGTAGAGCAGTCAGCTAAGCACACCAGTACTGGTGTAGTACACCAGTGTTGACTGTCAGCGAGGTGGACATGTTATTTACAATCCACAAAAATAGTGGTCTTCCGATTAGGAAGTTGAAGAACCAGTTGCAGAGAGAGGTACAGAGACCCAGATTCTGTAGCTTTATGATCAGGACTGTAGGAATGATGATGTTAAATGCTGGGCTATAGTCAATAAACAGCATTCTGACATAGGTATTTGCACTGTCCAGGCGATCCAAGGCTGTGGAGAGCTATTAAGATCGTGTCTGTTGTCGATCACCCCCTTGAAAGACAGCCTGGCATCTGCCTCCTAGACAGAGTTCACAGGGTCACCAGATGCTGTAGGGATTCTCATAGCTGAGGTTTTATTCTCCCTTTCAAGTGAGCAAAAAGGCGTTGAGCTCGTCTGGGAGTGAAGCATTGCTGCCATTCATGCTGTTGAGTTTTGTTTGTAGGAAGTAATGCCTGCAAATCCTACCAAAGCTCTCTTGGAACTGCAATTAGCTCTTGAAATAGCCCTCCACAAGTCATATCTGGTTCATCCACAGCTAAAGTAATATTTACAATATTACTGATATATTGAATATACAACACTCCTCCCTGCTTAGCTATAAAATCCAACTCAATAAGCAATGTATCCCAACTTATATACATAAGGTACACTATTTAATACAACTACTATAAAGACATCCACAGCAAAGTATATTTTAAATTGCCCCATTGAGGCCTAAAGATTTAATCACTGTGCAGGATTTCTTACTCCTGTGGTATAATGTCTTTCCTAACAAGGGAGGTCACTCTGCTTGGCAGGTGAGACTTGTGGCTGTGAAAACAATCTCAGGTCCTGTGGTCTCCTCAGTGCTCAGTGGTTATAGGAGCCAACTCCGGGACTGCAGGAAGTGCTTCAGACACCTTTCTTCTTCTTTTCTCGGCTTTTCTCTCTGGATCTACTTCAATCCTTCCTTCTCTCCCGGTCCCAGTTTCTCTCTCTCTCTCTCTCTCTCGATCTCACTGTTGATCCCTTTCTAGGTCGTGCTCCATTCATGATCCCCATCACGGACTCCCTCAAGGTCTCAATCCCACTCACGCTCTTGTTCCAATCTATTTCTTTCTCATGTTCCTTCTCTCTTTCATGCCTTTCTCACACACGTAATCTATCTCTTCTCTCCTTTAAACTTGATTTTCTTTTTCATCACCTTTTTCTTCTAGTTTCTTGTGAGTATCTCTGTATTCGCTAGTTTCTGGAGAGATTAGGTCTCATTTATCTTCTTCCATTTCCATAACACTTACGTCATTCTCCTCATTCTTTTCATTTTCCTTCTTTCTAGAATGTGCACCTTGATCTTGGGAAGGTGCATTCAGTTCACTGGAGTATTCTCTTATTAATCCTTCTGTTGCTCCCTTTATGATCTGATCTACCTCTTGGTTTCCTCATCTATAACATCATCTGATCAATCCTCTGATTTTCTATCTCCATTGACACTTTTCTTTGTGGCCTTCCATTCATCCAGCTGGACTTTGGTCTTTTAGTATACTTTTACAAGCAGCTTTTTGTCCCCACTTGAAATTCATGCAATAACCTTAATGCACACAGAGTAAATTCTGGTTCTTTATACTCACAAAAGCTGAATGCTTGCAACTTTCCTGAAGCTCCTTGAACTTTTTTCCTGCTTAAAATCAGGCCACATCTCACAAGTAACTGCCTGATTAACAGATCAGAAGCTTTTTCAGATACATTGACTACAAAAACTGTGTAGTCAGACCACTGCTTTGTTCATTTTCATGACCCCCTGAGCAGCTCCCATGGTCCAATACAGTGCTTTGAAAGAGTATTCAGCCCCCATGACTATTTTCACATCTTACTGTCTCATTTTCTAGATTTAAAAATATTGAAGTAGGATTTTTGAGCTAACCTATAAAATATTGTGCATCAAGTCAAATCAAAAGAAACATTCCAAAACCTGTCAACAACAATTTACTAAAAACCAAATTTGTAAGACTGAAGAAGTATTTATCCCCTTTGTAACAACTACACTAACTTTCCTTAGGAGCAATACTGTATATTACCTTACCAACTCACCCAATATGTTGATGTAGAAAATTGGTGGATCACCTGATTAAACATCCCCTCTCTCTGTAAGGTCTAATAGTCTGGTAGCTTTTCAACAGACTAAACCAAAATGAAGTCAAATTAGCATCAAGGCAAGTCAGGGAAATGATAACACAGAGGCACAAATCTGGGACCATCTCAAAGGCACTGAACATACCTTGGAGCTCAGTGCAGTCCGTTGAGAAAAAGTGGGAAAAATATGAGACCACAGCCACACTGCCTAGATCAGGCTGCTCCTCTAAACTTAGTTACTGAAGAAGAATGGCACTTGTAAGAGAGGTGACTGTAATGCCAAAAGTCACTCTGAGTGAATTTCAGAAGCCAGTGGCTCCACAATCTCTAGGGCCTTAAGCAAAATGGGAATTTATGGAAGAGTGGCAAGGAAGAAGCCCTGACTAAAAAAAGGCTTTGTACATAAAGACTTTACAATGTACACAGAATATTCTGTAAAAATGTGGAAGGAGGTCTTATGATCAGTTGAAACTAAAGTGGAACTTTTTGGCCTTAACATTAAGCAGTGGCATAAATCTAATATTGTGCATCAGTCAGGTAACACCATCCCTAACTGTAAAGTATGGTGGAAGTAGGATTATGCTATGGGTATGCTCTTCAGCAGCAGGGACTGGAAATCTGGTCAAAACTGATAGAAAGATGATTGCTGTGAAATACAGGGAAAACCTGATAGCTTCTGCCAGAAGGTTTAAACTGGGGAGGAAGTTCTTCTTCAAGCAGAACAATGACCCAAAGCAAACTGCCAAAGCAACCATGGAGTGACTTCAAATGAAGAACAATGATGCCCCTGAGTGGCCCAGTCAATGTCCTGACTTTAACCTGATCAAACATCTCTGGCAGGACCTCAAGATTGTGATCCATCAATGCTCCCCAACAAACCTGACACTGCTTGAGCTATTTTGCAATGAGGAAGGGCAAACCTTGCTCCATTACACTGTACAAAGCTAATAGAGACTTATCCAAAAAGAATACTGGCTGTAGCAGCTGTGAGAGATGATTCATCTGAGTACTGAGCAAAGGGTGTATGAATACTTTTGAACTGCTCACATTTAAGTTTGTGACTTTTTAATTTTTTTATACTTTACAAAAGTGTTTCCCAATCTTTTTTTTACCCCAGCACCTCCCCAAAGCACTTTCGTACTTGCCAACATCCCCTCCCCACAAAGCACCTTCATACTTGCCTATGCCCCTCTTAGGCACGATATATTTTCCAGTGACCCTATACTGTAAAAACATGTCTACCATATGCCAACATGACAAAAATGATTCTACTTTAATTATTTTACTTGTCTTTACACCTAGCTTACACAGTGCCTGTGTGCTGTACAGCAGCTTTGATATCAATGTGATCCTTGAGCTTGATCATCTTTAGTTGAAATATCTGGTTCAAATTATAACAGCAAAAGCCTCAAGTCCCTATGCATAGCAATGTCCAAGTGGTTTCTGTTTTTTTTTTTGAGTATGTGGTTCACTGCACTACAGCCTCATTCAACAAGGTAGGAGGATGGAAATGCAATGAAGAGCAGTTTAGCTCTTCTCCAAAGACCAGGAAACTTCATTTGACAATGCAGCCACATACCACAAAAGATGGGATTTTTGCTTCTTCATCATTCTGAATTTTGATATTTCTTCTTATAAGCTCTCCTCCTGTTCTTCCACCTTGCAAAGAAATGGGTTAATTACCCAGTCCATAATTACCAGGTCATTCAAATCCCTGATCAATTCTGAAAATTCTTCTTCAGTGACTGCATGTGTAATTAGTACTCTTGCAAATCACCATCTGTGAAAGAGGGTGCCATACTTTCCATGCAAGGAAACTGCAAGAATGTACTTATCCCAATGTTCTGCTTATGCATTTCCAATTTTCTGATTAGAGTGGACACCGCACTTTTTGCCTGGATTAAATTGAAATTCTCACCTTACAGCCTCATATTTAGAATATTCATTTTGTCATACAGATTGGCTAGGTATGCCACATCTCCATGTAGAAGTTCAATGTTGTTTCCCAAGCTCTTGTTGACTTTGAGCAAAAATTCAATCACAGTCTCAAAAAGATCAAAAGAAACATTTTAAGCAGTAGCCTTTTACAGCCAACACACTTCAATGTGAAGGAGCAAATGTTCAAACTCTTCTTCGGTATCTTGGCGTAACTGGTGAAATATTCTGCTGTTTAATGGATGAGCTTTAATTTTGTTTATATTACAAGAGTCATGCTTGGAAAAAGTCACTAACTGAGATTTTTGGTTGTGAGGTGCTGATGATTAATCACACAATGGATTACAAACAGACTTGCAACTTCTTTTTTTCATAAATGCCACTAAATCAGCATGGTGATCTGTCATATATGGTGCTCTACCTGTTGAACAAGAAATCACGTTCCTAATCCGAATATTTTTAATGTCAATATACATTTTGGTCTAATCATAGATTGATTCTCCGTTGATATTTGTTTTTAACTTATTGCAGAAGAGAATCTCTTCATAAACTTTTCCATTTTTGATAAACTGTACGTATGCCATTAGCAATGCCTCATTGTCTTGCACAGTTAACTCATCAAATTGTATCCCAAGTACTGTTTTTTGTAGCTCTGTGCATAGTTGATACTCAATGTCTTCACTCATTTCGTCAATACAATGAGCCACAAAGTTAGTACTCAGAGGAATTGATTTTAAAATACTGGCATCCATTTTGAGAACAGTGGTGAGCACTTCTGATACAGCAGGCATTATTAATCTTTCACCAATTGTATGAGATTTTCCACACTTTGTTATCAATTTGGAAATGTTATAAGAAGCAATGAGACCACTATCAAGGTTATTTTTTGCTTTCCTGGTAAATGACTCAAGTGTGCAACGCTTTTCAAATGTTTCTTTCGTCTTCTGGAACTGAGTAATACCATAAGTAGCCTTTTCAAAGTTTCTTTTACAGAAGTGTTCCTACAATTTTGATGGTCTTAAGGCTTCATTAGACAGTACAGTACTACAAATAAGACACATGGGATGTCACTGATCTGACGGGAACAGAAAAAAACCATACTCCAGGTATGTAACATTGTATTGACACATTTTCTGTACTTAGTTTCTTAGCAGGATTAGAAATCAAGGTTTCACCACCTTTGGACTCAGAGATTGTGCCATACTTATCCATCATTAACGAAGCTAAACTAAAATTTAAAAATTAACACAAACTGGGAATGCCTCTCGGATGTTGACAACGGCAGCGAGTTGACACAGTCAGTCAGGTTTCATGCCTCAAATAGGGTGATGCTTATTCCCCCCACCCCAAGAATCTTGAATGCCCCCTGGTGACTTCTATTTCCTCTGACTGCCCCCTGGGGTGGGTGGGGGTGGTACTGCCCCTTTTGGGAATCACTGCTTTACAATTTTCCCTGTTTTGGGGCTCTACTGTGAAAAAAGGAGCATGGAATTCACAAATAAAAATCCTCAGCTAAACTCATCAAAATCGCTGGTTGTAACACTCTTATCTGAACAAAGCGTTGGGGGCTGAATACTTTTACAAGGCCCTGTATGCTTTCCAACCAGAGGCATAAAGGCTGGGACCAACACCTTTTTGGGCAATGATTCATGGTGTGCAACATGAGAGACAGTTGTAGCTTCATCCAGTACCTTTATTAATTGGCCTCTTTATTGTTAGACGTATTCATATCAAGATCTGATATTGATTTTAGTTTGAAAAAAAATGATCATTAGGAAATATGCTAATGTGAATTCTGTGCAGCCCTAAACACTTAACTACTAATATTACATCGACTCAGGCCTAGGGTGCTGGCGTCGGGCACAATGACGGACTCTCCACTTCTCCCTCTCCCTCATCAGTGTGTTCAGTTCATCTGCATTAGCCACACCACTGTCTTCTAGGAGCGTGTTGACCATAGTCTTGGGAGGGTGCCCAGGGTTCATCCTCCCGTGCTTGGGCTCCCATATGATGACTAGGCTGGCAGGTAGCTCGGGGTGGCGTAGACAGTGCCCCGCTAGTTGCCGTCTTCTTGCCTCGATTTTAGTGGAGAGCATCGGTAGGTTATTATAGAGCTCAACGTTCGTCATGTGCTGTTGCCAACGCACATCAAGAGCCATCCGGAGCATTCGTGTATAGCAACCATCTAGAGACTTTTGCATCGTCTTGGTGAGTGTCCACGTCTCCCATCCATACACGAGAATGGACTCTATGACTGCTATGAAAATCCTCTTTTTAAGCCCTCTGGTCAGGTTCAACTTCCAGATTTCCTTCATGTCGTTCACAGCCCTCCACGCCAGCGCCTTCCATATCTTTATGTCCTTCTCAGAACTCATCACTTGTAGTCAAAGACTTTCTTAATAAACACTTAAAATGTAGGTCAACAACTCATCTTAAATATAACAATTTGGGAGTAATGGTTTAATTCAGGAATGAACAGGTTAGCATTCATTTCAAGAGTTCTAGAAGATTTAATGCTGAGACTTTATAAGGCATTGGTGAAACTATATCTGGAGTATTTTAAGCAATTATGGGTCTTATTTATCAGCAAAAACGTGTTGGCATTGGAGAAAGTCCACAGGAGGATTATGAGAATGATCCTAGGAATGAAAAGGTTAACACATGAGGAGTGCTTGATGACTCTAGGCTTATACTCACTGGAGTTTAGAAGAATAAGGAGGGGATCTCAGTGAAACCTATTGGATATGGAAAGGTGTGGATAGAATCAACATGGAGAGAATGTTTCCAATAGTGGGAGAGTCTAGGAACAAGGAGCAGAGCCCCAGAATAGAATATCCCTTTGAATAAAAATGAGAGGGAATTTATTCAGCCAGAGGGAGGTGAATCTGTGGAATTCATTGTCACAGGTGATTGTAGAGGCCAAGTCATTGGGTATATTTAAAGTGGAGGAAAGATTCTTGATTAGTAAGGGCATCAAAGGTGAGGGGGAGAAGGCAGGAGAATGGTGTTGAGGGGGAAAATATATTAGCCATGATCAACTGGTGAAGCAGACTCAGTGGGCTAAGTGCCCTAATGGTGCACTGATGTTCTATGGTCTCCTCAGTGCTTTTCAATGGATTAACAGAATATACCCACAATTGAGATTCCAGCAATATGGACCAGATATTATCCACACCATCATTCAGGAGCATTAAATTGGAGGCTGGACACATCATCTACTTAAGTCAATATTAACAATTCAATCCCTTTTAGTTATAAAACAGCAGTATTGGTAGGAAGCAAGTCACATATTTTAAATGAAATCAAATGAGAGAGCATATGAACAGTTGTGAGAAGTTGGAGGGATAGTGAACAATAAAATGTTGCTGGGGTGGGGGGCAGTGAAGGCCAATGTTTATGCTCTTCACAAACTCAAGTTCTATCCACTAGTACCGATGTCCAAATGAAAGGTCATCACCCTAAAACATTAACAATTTCTCTCTTTATAGATGCTGCCTGACCTGTTGAATATTCTTAACATTTTAATGTTCAGTTTCAGATTTCCAAAATCTGCAGTACATTGACATTAGGTCCTATTAAGCAAATTAGGAGTTAAACTAAGGGAGTTCAACCATTGCTCGTTTTAAAAATATTGATCCATATATTAAGGTTTCTTTAATTTCTGATTTGTCAATACACCCTCCTTTATTTCATTTTACTAAATTGAAAGGTGGGAAATAAAGGTGAGGGAACATTCTAAATAAAAATATGTACAAAGTGGCCTTAATGTACTTTTTTCATTTTCTGTGCTTTTGAAAGCGACAGATTGATAAGGTATCAAGCACATTGCTTTTTTTTAAACTAGTAATTTGATTACATTTATGCAAACATTTAAAATAGGGTGGCACAGTAGCACAACACTTTACAGTCCCAGCGACCCGGGTTCAATTCCTGCCACTGCCTGTAAGGAGTTTTTACGTTCTCCATGTGACTGCGTGAGTTTCCTCCAGGTACTCCAGGGTTGCCTCCCACAGTCCAAAGACCTACCAGTTGGTAGGTTAATTGGACATCATAAATTGTCCCATGATTAGGCTTGGATTAAATAAATTATCAGAACGGGGATCGCTGGGTGGCAAGGCTCAAAGGGCCAGATGGGCCTGTTCTGTGCTGTATCTCAATAAACAAAAAAATTAACTCTACTCAAATAGAATGTTTAATAAATAAACAAAAAGCTTTATTACGTGCATTGCAAGTAATGGCAATTAAAGCCATGCAAATAATTGTACTCATGAGTCATAGAACTACATAAATAGATTCCAGGCAAGGAAGTTGCCAGCAACATGCATTGTGGCCTCCACAACCACCACTATTCAAAAAGCATCTAACATTATACCTTCATATTTTAATCTCTTTCCTTTCCTTTGCTTTCTATTTTTCTCCCTTCACTGCCGTTCATGCCTCTGCTCTTTGTTAATCCCCTATTTTATTACTTCAATATTTGGGATCAGAGTTCCTGAATACAAGGTAATGTGAGAAGCTGTGGTGTGGGCTACTTATATCAGGATACTGTTGCCTAGAATGATTACTCCCTCCATGTTCCCTAATTCTGTAATATTTGCTCTCATTATTTTCAACCCCTTATTCTCTTACCATTTGAGGGTATGGGTTCTTCTATTTTCCATTTTGGTGAAGGAAGTAACCAGAACAGCTTAAAATTAAACATCCTTTATTGAAGATAAATAATACTCAACCAACAGCAGTGACTCATATAACGATAATCAGAAATCATAGTGTACACAGTTCTTAAAAAGATATACATCATTCTGCCTTTGTGCAGTGGACAGCATCCTGACGAGCAGCGTCTCTGCTTGGTATGGAGGCTGAACAGTGGCAGACAGGAAGGCTCTACAATGGATCGTCAAACTACCCACTGCAACAGGGGCACCAGCCTACCTGCTATCAAGAACATATATACAGAAAGGTGCTGGAAAAGGGCCAGTAACATCATGAAGGATCCTGCCCACCCTGTTCATGGACTGTTTATCCCCTCCCATTAGACAGCAGGCTAGATAGCATCCGCACTAAGTCCAGCAGATTTAAAAGTACTTTCCCCAAGCAGTAAAACTGATCAACAACTCACCCACTAACTCCACCACTACTTTATTATTTCCTGTCAGTCACCTTATGTACAGACTGGTGACACTCTATGGCCATACAATCAAACTATATATATATATATATATATATATAAGCTAGCTTATGTACATTGTGGTTTTCATTATTACTGTCAGGGTTTTTTTTGTGCTGCATTAGATCCGGAGTACTGTAACAATTATTTTGTTCTCCTTACTGTTTACTGCTTTATAGCTTTTTTTTGATTATTTAGAAACTTTTCATCTATTTTTGAAAGCACCTTCACTTCACAGAATTTTTTTTCATGTGCCTCAGACTTTTGCACAGTACTGTGTATATAAACACACACATATATAAAAATTATTCCATCAATAAATTGTTTACACTGAATATAACATTATGAAGTTAAACAATCATAACCTTTACGGTCAATTATTCTAAATTTATTTAACCATTAATCATTTTCTAGCCATGACCCGTAACACCACAATATAATCAAAACTATAATTCTACAGAATCTACTGTAGCTTAGAAATTGATAAGCACAATAAGTTACTTTCCAATAAGTTTTACAAATAGCAAATTTTGCAACCCATTTATATTAAACATACATACCATGAATACAGAATATCTCATACATTTCTAAATACCTACTGTGATTGCTAAACTTAACAAGGAACAATACATTAATTACAGCTATACAGTACCTCCAAGTATGTACCCCTCATGTATTGTAGCCCTAAAACAGCGAAACCTCAGTTATCAGGACTGAGAACCTTGCAGCTTGTTATATAATTACCAACTTGGATCAAATATAGGAAGGTCTGATTATTACGTTTGCAGACATTATGGAAATTGGTGGAGTTGATGCTGAGCAAGATACTCATAGGCTGCAGAATGTTATTGATCAGTTTGCAAGATGATGTTGGATCTGATGATATCGATCCAGAGGCTCTTCAGTTCAAGAATAAGGCATAAAACTTGGTGTTACAGCCATTTTATTAAGCATTACAAGAATAAAGAGACAAGGAAAAGAATCTATGGTCATCTCACACTCAGTCTAGAGATTAAAAAACATTAAATAAATAATAATTAGCCTATAAAGAGACAGATTCAAGTGCTACAGAAATACTGAGAAGCTTCAAGTATCGGACATGCTACAATTTCTACAAAATTTACTCAGCAGTTATACGCAAGTGATTACATAAAAATACATGTATGGGGTAGATTAAACTACAAGAAAAGTAACAAAGACGAGAAGATGTCCTGATGAAGGGTCTCTGCCAGAAATGTACTCCTGTCCATAGATGCTGCCTGACTTGCTAGGTTTCTCTAGAATTTTGGATGTGTTGCCAAGAAAATAACAATTTTACACCCTAAACCAACAATAGGCAGAACCATTAAATTTAATCTTGATAAGAGCAAAGTGTTGGCATGATAGGATCTCACCGAGTACTGAGTGTCAGAGGAGCTTCAGCGTACAAGTTCAAAAGATCCCCATGAACGCTGAAGCTGATCAGAGAGTGAGGAAAGCATAGGACTTCATTAAACAGGGCAGAAAATATGAGCAGGCAAATTATGGCACAACTTTAAGAGCATTGGTTAGAACAGTCTGCTCGCCATATTGTAAGAAGAATGTGCCTATACTGAAGACAGTGCAGTAGAGCCTCCCCAGGATGTTTGCTTGCAATGAAGTATTTCACTCAGAAGAGACTGGAGAAGTAGGGTTTAATATCTTCAGAATGGAGGACACTGGGGGAGGGGCATGGGTAAGTAGAGAGTAATAAACTTTCCCCCAAATCAGAAGTGTCATTAGTTCAGGGCAAAGGGCAAGATGTTTAGAGGGGATCTGGGGAAGAAAGCATTCATCTAAGAATAACACCGTTCCACCACTACTCTGTCTTCTATGCGCAAGCCAGTTCGGGTAAGATGGTGGCACGTTCAGACACAGTGGCCTCTCAGAGGCCAACCAAAGCTGTTTTTTTCTTTTGTTAAATGTCTTTTTTTTAAATGATCGCAAGACAATGTTGGACTCCAAGAATTATGGGTACTCCAGGTCTACACCATCAGTGAACTGCACATTGGCGGAGGTGCTGGACTTGGTGCAGACAGTGTTGCTGCCTGTTACAGGAAAGCATCAAAGGCAAAGGTTGGTGCTTAAAGGAGGTGTGCAGTGTAGCCGTGGGTGATTGTCTTGGTCATTTCTCTTGCAATCTCAAGACCCTGTTGGACATTGATAAAGCAAAATGCCACAGGTCTGTTTCCCTCGTTTGTGGCATGACAGACAGCAGGGGGAGCTGCAAGGCCTTGGTTGTAGTGAGGACTAGGCCACAAGCATGGGCTTGCCTGCTGCTGCAGTCCAGGAGTGGACACTAGAGGCAGTGTAGTGCGGGGTCTGCACTCGGTTGGGGGCAGACCTCTCCCAGAGCTGCCCTCTAGTGCTCGATCAGTGGAATGACAGACAGGATTGCGCATGCATATTTGCCTGCACACTGCCAGGCAGTGCACTATCAATTTGCAGGACATGTCACTCAGGGACCTGAGCTACACAGTATGTTTTTTTTTGTGTGACTGTGTATGTGCTTGCTATTTTGAATGTGCTGTGTATGTTTTGCACCTTGGCCCCAGAGGAACACTGTTTCATTCGCTCTATTCATGTATGGTTGAATGATAATTAAACTTGAATTTGAAATTGAATTGAATTTGACCCAAACTACTAAGTCACCATGGATCATTGAGAAGCATCAAGATGAGCACTTAAATCAACAATTCATGGAACACTACAAAGTGTTGATAAATGGGTATTTGGCAGGATAACGTTCCCATCTGTTGTGCTATATAGTTTTGTCTCTCTGATAAATTACAAACTGGTACATTCCAGTATTTGCCATTCAGAGAAAGCAGCTGCAATAAAGGCTATTCAATACCACCTGCCCAAGAAAGAGGCCATGTCGGGAGAGAGAGAAGTTCCGTCGGGAGAGCAACCAATTTGAAGGAGGAACATTGCCAGGTAGTGGTCAGGGTGAAGCAGAAGTGATACCACTGGGACAGCAATGGAGCGGAATTGAAAAGGAACCTGTCAGAATAATGAGCTAATAGTGGCCAGGGCTACTTCTTCATTGAATGCCGTACTTGTTGAAAAAGCAGATACAGTGCCTATAAAAAGTATTCACCCATCCCCCGCGGAAGTTTCAGTGTTCTATTATTTTACAACATTGTGTCAAAGTGAAAACAGGTCTCTACAAATAGTGTCCCGGTAGTTGCCGAGGTCATTTTTCAGAAAGTTTGCAGGGTAAGGTGGTAATAATATGGAGATTGAGGTTTAGGCAAACAGGGTTAAATAGTACATTGTTTTTCCATGAAGAAACAATAAGAGGTGTGAGTACTGTAAAGCAACTAGAAACGATTGAGCATATACTGATGTCCAATAGAATCTGGGGGAGGGGGTGATTGTAAAGTTATCGAGATAAAAACAATTTAACAGTGCTGTAACAATATTTTCAGAAAGGATCACAGGATTATTGTTTTAAATATATTGTGCAGTTCCTTAAGAATACGGGTCTTTTTAAATATAATTTAATACAATTATAAATATGCAAGATTTAGATATCCTGACCCACACTCCAGTGCAGGAGGTGGCGGTAATGCACCTTAAAGCTGTTTGCCAACCGCCTTAAAATCTAAGCAAAAAGTTTTCAGGTCTGCCTCTGCGAAAGCAACAAAAGAAACAGCAGGTAAAATATTCGTTTCCCGAACTTTAAAGTACTTTAAATTTTCACTTTCAACGGATCTAGACTTAGAATTTGAGAAATCGATACACCTGGGAGAAACATGACCTAATCTTTCAGCTGATCACTATTAAAAGATCCCGTTCCTTCTCAGTAAACTGCCTGCCCTCTCCTCACGATCTGCAGGTTGGAGCAGTGCTCTGGTGTCTCTTTAAGAATTGTGTTCCGAAGTCACAGCTGCATAGTTATGTGCTGGAAACCAGACAATATTGTGGTAGAGGAGCTCAGCTCAAGCGCCGAAATCGGGAGACTTCGCTGTTAATTTGTTCCTTTCACCCGCAATTTAAAGAAAAAACAGCGACCAACCATTTTAACACTTAACTGTTTTCAATGACACACTGATCTAACGCTCTCAAAGCAAAGCAGAATATCTTTTTATAAAATTGTTATATAATCTTGTTTCGAATATACCCCGCCCATACCAAATTATCTTCTGCTCTCGCTAATGACAATACCTCGCACTTCCCTAAAGCTCACCCACAATGGTGAACAACCACAGTATTTTTTTTTAATTTTAGCGAATGCTAGTAACATTTTCACCACTTAAGGTAAGGAAACAGTCCACATAAGCGAAAACAACCCAGGAACCAGTTAATTATTTCACTTTGTACCTTTTAGCAGTTAATGGCGAATTGAGTACCAATCTCAGGTGTTCGCCCTCGAGATTGTTATTTAATAACACGAGAAATAAATTTCATTATTACGCCAGTATATATTTAATCATCAAGACTATGAGAACATTTTCGACTATTTATTGATACAGTACTAACTTGCATAACTTTTCTTAACTGTTTTCTATTATGTGCTTGAAGCTATTGTATATAAAATAATTAGAGTCGCACGTTACAAATAGAAAGAAAATGAAGTCTAGGATGCCAATACAAATTTAAGGATTTTTTTACTGCTTCCGCCACTGAGGATTTTGCAAAGAACAACGATTCTTACAATCAGTCTTACGATTTTCAGAAAATGTTTTGGGAGAAATATCTTGGCTGGCATTCCGTATTGAAACGAATGTTAGTTCATTGTAAAATATACATTAAAATATAAATTTATTTCGATCATTAAAATCAACTCGGGCAAAACGTGGTGTCATTTATCGTACTCTGATAGCTAAAGTGCTAAACGTATTTATAAATATCGATATTCATAAAGAGTCCCTTTGTATTGATTGACAAATATAAATACAAGCAGTACTGAATCTGGTAACTACCACAGTAACATTAAGAAAAAGTTCGTCATTTTTCCACGCTGTAATAACCGCTGATCTCAAGCACTGAAACTCGCTGGATGATGTTTGGGGAGGGTCGCACTAGTCTAAATAAAGTGAAATTTGAGATGGACCGAGAGAAAAAAACAGGGGTGGGGGAAAGTTGAATAAGGTCAAATGCTGAAGATAATGATATTACAAAAGCAGGGTCGTGCTGACATGTTGCACTCCGGGCGACTCGTCCCCCCGGAAAGGAGACAACTTCACCACCAGCCTGGTTACCTCAGCTGTCAACATGCATCTCAGTCAAACTCACAGAAACTTCGCAAACTTGTGACATTTCGCGAACGAGTGAAATGAAGATGTCCTGCCCTGCCGTTTAGAATGGTTAGCTGATACCCCTGAGCCCTACGTGCCAGTGACATTATCTCAAAGGCCGTTGATTTACTCACCCCAACACAGCCGGCTCCCTTCGTTTCGCGTCCCCGCTTCCTCCAACACCAGCTCGTGCGCATGCCTGGCCGGACATGCCGCAGTGCGCGCGCCCAGCATTCTAGCGGGGAGATGCGCGCGCACGCGCGGCTCTGGAGGAAAGAGTCCGTCAAGATCGCTGCTATTTCAGCTGCTGCAAGTTCTTCTGGTAGTTTCTAAGATATCGTAAACGTGGAATAAAGTTTCTCTCTCCCCACCTTTCAAATTTACTCGTCAGCTTTTTTTTCTTTAGTCCTGCCGAAGGGTCTCGGCCCGAAACGTCAGCTATACTTTTTTCCAAAGATGCTGCCTGGCCTGCTGAGTTCATCCAGCATCTTGTGTGTGTTGCTCGGAGTTCCAGCACCTGCAGATTTTCTCTTGTTTATGAATAAAGTTATTGCGAGTTTGCCAGTGTTTGCTTTGTTTGATTGTTGTATCCTCTACTCCAAGAGGGTGGAGACACGAAGGTGGTAACCTTCAACCTACTAACACAGATGTGAGCTTCAAATAGCCGCTGCCAGCTCGGGTTTCCAGGGCGGCACAATGACGGGTGGGGACTATCTGCATGAGTCTATTCTACACAAACTCTTTGGTCGCGTACAGTATTTGCATTCGTATTTTAGCAATTCCTGTTTGTTTACCAGGAATCCTCACGGAGTCGAGGCAGTGCCTTATTTTAGGATTTTCTTCAGATACTGGTCGGATTACTGTTTGCTTAAAACATTTTCTGCATTTAATTGAGGATGGAATTTATTGATGTTGACGTACACTATCCTGCCGTTTATTTTAGCTAGAAGCTTTTAAAATAAACAACAGGTTTGATTAGTGTTGATAGCCTCTTTGAACTCAATATCTTCCTTCTCACTTTAGAACTCACTTCTAAAAAGCCGATTGTTTGTTATTAAATACAGGCAAACTAATAAATGCACTGAAATGTCGGTGGATCAATTAACAAGGTCAGCGCTTCCCGTGTCGCTCATCCAAATTCCACGATCACGGTAACAAATATAGTGGGGGTTCTACACGAAAACTGCATTTACTCTGCATAGCATATAGAGCTGTTGCCAGATTTCCATCCCGAGCGCCGCTGATGTGTGGCGTTTGCATGTTCTCCTTGTGAGTGCGAGGGTTTCCTCTCGGGCAAAGGTGCTACTCATCGGTTACTGTCGTAGAAAAGCAGCATCCATCATCAGAGATCCCCACCACCCAGGTCATGCTCTCTTTCTCACTGCTGCTGTTGCGAATGCTCCGGATGACTCCTGAAGTGAGTTGGCAACAGCACATGACGGACGTCGAGCTCTGTAACAACCTACCGATGCTCTCCACTAAAATCGAGGCGAGAAGACTGCAACTAATGGGGCACTGTCTACGCCACCCCGAGCTACCTGCCGGCCTAGTCATCATATGGGAGCCCAAGCACGGGAGGCCAAGACTGTGGTCAACACGCTCCTAGGAGACAGCGGCGCGCCTAATGTAGATGAACTGAACACACTGATGAGGGAGAGGGAGAAGTGGAGAGTCCGCCATCGTGCCCAACGCCGGCACCCTAGGCCTGAGCCGACCTAGTAGTAGTAGTTAAGTGTTTAGGGCTGCAAAAAATTCACATTCCACCAGGTTTGAAAACAGTTACTACCATCAAGCTCTTGAACAAGAGGGGATAACTACACTCACTTGCCCTGTCACTGAGATGTTTCCCACAACCAATGATCTCACTTTATGGATTCTTTATCTCTTGTTCTCGTTATTTATTGCTATTTATTTATATTTGCATTTGCACAGTTTGTTGGCTTCTGCACTCTGGTTGATCTTTCATTGATTCTGTTATAGTTACTATTCTATAGATTTGCTGAGTGTGCCCACAGGAATATGAATCTCATGCTTGTATATGGTGACATAGATGTCCTTTGATGAGAAAATTTACTTTGAACTTTGAATTGGTTGCTGTAACGTATTGCAAGCAGTTGGTAAGAAAATTGGGGTGAGGTGGGGAGGGGAGAGGAAGTTGGGAGAATAGCTTGCATGGAAATAAGCAAGAGAATTGGGATTTTAAGACTGGTACAGATGGGCTCTTAAAGCATGATGAAAACATGAAATATTCATCTATGCATTTAGAGAATTAAGCCCATGTGGCATTCTTCATAGTAATTTCAATTTAAAGATCTTGTTTATTTGTTAATCTTATTCCCAAGTCTTATTGCTTTAGAGAAATTCAGCAAATTAAAACCGTGAACTGCTACAGCCATGAAAAAATTCTGTCAGTTAGTGTTGGTAATTTGTGGCAATAATCAAACTACAAGCAGGTGAACAAGTCATCAGCAAGAAACCCACCAGTGTGAATTGTGTTGTGGAGATAATCATCACTGCAACATTCCAAGTAAAATGCAGTGAGTAATACGAAGCACTAATTGTCATCTGTTCCAAGAACACTAAGGAATTTGATCCAATAAATCAGGAAGAACGATGGAATGCTCTCAAATCCACCACAGAAATTCTTCACTACTTTACAATTTTCTTCATGAGTGTAGTCAAGCCATGATCCTAACCAGTAGGTCTGCAACAGAATGGATCTTCATGAAGACCGGTGTCAATTTTCTCCCCCACTGCTCATTCTTTCTTACATTGTTTCATTTCCAGCAGACTTCCTGCAGGAGTGAAGCTAATCTTCAGACTCAATGGTTAATTTTCAACTTACAAGTACTCCACACTAAAAACAAGGTCACCCAAACCTCAATATCAGTGCAGAAGCTGATGCCCATGTTTGTGTATGCTGATGTCTGGGCACATAAGAAATGGGCCTTGATCGAACCCTCATTGCACAAAACTGTCCTCTGACAATGATTCATGGGGCACCTTGGAAAATACAAGATACCTCTCAGCCAAGGTAGATATTGATGATATGACTCATCAACACATTCCTTTTGATACCATAACCTATGGACAAATAAAGAAAAAGCTGTTTATAGCACAAGATGTCAGACCTGGCACAACCTCGTGGCCTACAGAAGATCCATGTCCTCTTATACATTTCTGAGATCTGGACTAGTTACATTAGGCTTGTCAATTAGGAATGTTGCCACTTATGTTGTCTCTGCAAAATACTCCAAATCAATGGTTCACAAAGTGTGTGATCTCATGCCCCATACATTTGGAGAAAAACTGATTCTGCCAGCAGTAAGGGAAGTTTTGAGTAAGGTTTTGTCTGAAGTTACCAGGCCAAATAACTAAAGTGATTCCACTCAGCGACAACTCTTAAGAGGAATAGATGAAATGTCTAAGAATGTAGAAGACACATTGTGTAACATTCTTAAGTGAAAGAATTTGCTCTACAGCTGCATGAGTCAACCTTGCTAGGCACTGAATTTTGGTTTCTTCGTTATGTTTCTTCATAAAAGATGAAAGCATGGTTCAAGAGTTCTTATTTGCAAGGGGACTAGAAACAGATACAAAGGAGTCAGTATTTCAGGTTGTTGAGCAATTTTTCAAAGAGAAGGACAGTTTGCTCACCAACTTTCTTGCTTGTGTGACAGATGGAGGACCATCAATAACAGGATACCACCATGGGGTTATTACTTTCTTCAAAAAAGCTATACCTATTTACCATTCACTGTGTAATTTACATCTTGTGGCAAGAAACCTAAGTGATCAGCTGTTATCACAGTGGTAAATAAAATCAATTCCCATGCTCTCTATTCTCAACTATTTCAAGAGCTTTGTATTGAGAATGTTCGACAGTTTAAATGCGTGTGTAGCACACAGAATTCATTTGGCTCTCAAAAGGAAAATGCCTGAGACACTTTTATGCACTTTTTGAAATGGTGAGTCTTCCTTTGAAGACTCGAATGCTTCATTCAGTAATCAACTCAAGAATATTAGGCATGACATTGCTTATTTGTCAGAATTATTTGCAAAGTTTAATATAATCAATCCTTAACTCCAAGGAAATTATGTGAATCTTATCAAAGTCAGATCAGTCACATTTCTGTCTAGAAGAAGAAGGAAGAAAGCCCTTAACTCTGAGTGGAGTCATCAGGATGCCGTGATGATGGCATTTTTTTTTTTAGCAGGCTTTCTTATTTTTACGAGATAAAGTTGCTAGCTTGACACTCAATACAGCACGGATGGAAAGCGTGCAAGGGAGCCAGCTGGATTCAAACTCGGGAGCCTTCGCTCCGAAATCTGGTGCTGATTCCACTACACCATCAGCCAGCTATTTCTGTCTAAGTTAACCCTATTTAAATGTAACACTGGCTATCACAAACCCATCAAGCTGTGCCTTAAATACACACAATGACCTGGCCTCCATAGCCGTCTGTGGTAACAAATTCCACAAATTCACCACCCTCTGGCTAAAGAAATTTCTCCACATCTCTGTTTTAAATGGATGCCCCTCTGCTCTGAGGCTGTGCCCTCTTGTCCGAGACTCCCCCACCATGGGAAACATTCTTTCCACATATACTCTGTCTAGGCCTTTCAACATTCGAAAGGTTTCGATGAGATCCCCCCCCATCCTTCTAAATTCTTGCAAGTACAGACCTAGACCTATCAAACGTCCCTCGTATGATAACCCTTTCATTCCTGGAATCATCCTTGTGAATTTCCTCTGAATCCTCTCCAATTCCAGTACAACTTTTCTTTGATGAGGAGCCCAGAACTATTCACGATACTCAAGATGAGGACTCACCAGTGCCTTATAAAGCCTCAGCAACACATGCCTGCTTTTGTATTCTAGACCTCCTGAAATGATTGCTAACATCGTATTTGCCTTCCTCACCACCGACTCTACCTGTAAGTTAACCTTCAGGGTGTTCTGCACAAGGACTCCCAAGTCCCTTTGCATCTGTTTAGAAAATAGTTTGCACATTTATTTCTACTACCAAAGTACATGACCGTGCATTTTCCAACATTGTATTTCATTTGCCACTTTCTTGCCCATTCTCCTAATCTATCTAAGTCCTTCTGCAGCCTACCTGTTTTCTCAACACTACCTGCCCCTCCACCAATCTTCATATCATCTGCAAACTTGGCAACAAAGCTATCTATTCCATCATTATATCATTCATATACAGCATAAAAAGCAATACCAACACCGACCCCTGCAGAACACCACCAGTCACTGGCAACCAACCAGGAAAGGATCCTTTTATTCCCACTTGCTGCCTCCTACCAACCAGCCAATACTCTAACCATGCCAGTAACTTTCCTGTAATACCATGGGCTCTTAACTTGGTAAGCAGCCTCATGTGTGGCACCTTGTCAAAGGCCTTCTGAAAGTTCAAATATTCAACATCCACTGCATCCCCTTTATCTATCCTACTTCTCCTCAAAGAATTCCAACAGGTTTATCAGGTAAGATTTTCCCTTAAGGAAACCATGCTGACTTTGCCCTATCTAGTCCTGTGTCACCATAACCCCATCCTTAACAATTGACTCCAACATCTTCCTAACCACTGAGGTCAGGCTGACTGGTCTATAATTTACTTTCTGCTGCTTTCCTCCTTTCTTAAAAAGTGGAGTAATATTTGCAATTTTCCAGACCTCTGGTGCCTTCTCCTTTGTAATAGTAACTGCACTCTCTTCACTTCCCTCACACCCTTCAACATCTGGCACACTGCTAGTGTCTTCCACTGTAAAGGCTGATGCAAAATACTCATTTAATTCATCTGCCTTCTCCATTAATATTTCTCCAGCCTCATTTTCTAGCGATCCTATATCCACTCTCATCTCTTCTATTTTTTACACACTTGTGAAAAGTTTTTACTATCCACTTTGATAGTTTGATAGCTTCCTTTCATATTTCATCTCTTCCCTCCTAATGATTCTTGTTGCTCTCTGTAGGTTTTTAAATTGCTGCTCTGCTATCATCCCATAAGACCAAAAGTCACAGGAGCAGAAATAGGCCATTCAGTCCATCAAGTCCAATCGCTGTTTCATCATGGCTGATTCTGGATCCCATTCAACCCCACTTACCTGCTCTCTCACTATATACCTCGATGCCCCGACCAGTCAGGAATCTATCAACTTCTGCTTTAAATATATCATGGACTTGGCCTCCACCGCAGTCTGTGGCAGAGCATTCCACAGATTCGCCACTCTTTGGCTAAAAAGAAATTCCTCCTTCCTTCTGTTCTAAAAGGTCACCCCTCAATTTTGAGGCCGTGCCCTCTAGTTTTGCATATCCCCACCACAGGGAACATCCTCTCCATATCCACCCCATCTAGTCCTTTCAACATTCAGTAGGTTTCAATGAGATCCCCATGCATCCCTCTAAATTCCAGTGAGTACAGGACCAAAGCTGCCAAACGCTCCTATGTTAACCCTTTCATTCCCAGAATAATCCTCATAAACCTCCTCTGGACTCTCTCCAATGGCAACACATCCTTTCTGCGATATGGGGCCCAAAACTGTTGACAATACTCCAAGTGTGACCAGACCAGCATCTTATAAAGCTTCAGCATTATCTCCTTGTTTTTATATTTTATTTTGCTTGAAATCATTGCCAACATTGCATTTGCCTTCTTTACAACAGACTCAACCTGTGAATTAACCTTCTGGGAATCTGGGACGAGGACTCCTACGTCCCTCTGCACCTCTGATATTTGAACCTTCTCCCCTTTTAGATAATAGTCCGGACTATTGTTCCTTTTACCAAAATGCATTATCCATAGAACATTACAGCACAGAAACAGGCCTTTTGGCCCTTCTTGACTGTGCCGAACCATTTTTCTGCCTAGCCCCACTGACCTGCACCTGGACCATATCCTTCCATACACCTCTCATCCATGTACCTGTCCAAGTTTTTCTTAAATGTTAAAAGTGAGCCCACATTTACCGCTTCAACTGGCAGCTCATTCCACACTCCCACCACTCTCTGTGTGAAGAAGCCCCCCCCCAATGTTTCCTTTAAACTTTTCCCCCTTCACCCTTAACCCATGACCTCTGGTTTTTTTCTCCCCTAGCCTCAGTGGAAAAAGCCTGCTTGCATTCACTCTATCTATACCCATCATAATTTTATATACCTCTATCAAATCTCCCCTCATTCTTCTACGCTCCAGGGAATAAAGTCCTAACCTATTCAACCTTTCTCTGTAACTCAGTTTCTTAAGTCCCGGCAACATCCTTGTAAACCTTCTCTGCACTCTTTCAACCTTATTAATATCCTTCCTGTAATTTGGTGACCAAAACTGTACACAATACTCCAAATTCGGCCTCACCAATGCCTTATACAACCTCACCATAACATTCCAACTCTTATACTGAAAACTTTGATTTATAAAGGCCAATGTACCAAAAGCTCTCTTTACGACCCTATCTACCTGTGTTGCCACTTTTAGGGAATTTTGTATCTGTATTCCCAGATCCCTCTTTTCTACTGCACTCCTCATTGCCCTACCATTTACCTTGTATCTTCTACCTTGGTTTGTCCTTCCAAAGTGCAATACCTCACACTTGTCTGTATTAAACTCCATCTGCCATTTTTCAGCCCATTTTTCCAGCTGGTCCAAATCCCTCTGCAAGATTTGAAAACCTTCCTCACTGTCCACTACACCTCCAATCGGCAAATTTGCTGATCCAATTTACCACATTATCATCCAGATCATTGATATAGATGACAAATAACAATGGACCCAGCACTGATCCCTGTGGCACACCACTAGTCACAGGCCTCCACTCTGAGAAGCAATCCTCCACTACCACACTCTGGCTTCTTCCATTGATCCAATGTCTAATCCAATTTACTACCTCTCCATGTATACCTAGCAACTGAATCTTCCTAACTAACCTCCCATGCGGGACCTTGTCAAAGGCCTTACTGAAGTCCATGTAGACAACATCCACTGCCTTTTCTGGTAACCTCCTTGAAAAACTCTAATAGATTGGTTAAACATGACCTACCATGTACAAAGCCATGTTGACTCTCCCTAATAAGTCCCTGTCTATCCAAATATTTGGAGATCCTATCTCTTAGTACTCCTTCCAATAATTTACCTACTACCAATGTCAAACTTACCGGCCTATAATTTCCCAGATTACTTTTAGAGCCTTTTTTAAACAACCGACAACATGAGCTATCCTCTAATCCTCCGGCATCTCACCCGTAGATATCAACATTTTAAATATATCTGCCAGGGCCCCTGCAATTTCAACATTAGTCTCCTTCAAGGTCCGAGGGAATACCCTGTCAGGTCCTGGGGATTTATCTACTCTGATTTGCCTCAAGATAGCAAGCACCTCCTCCTCTTCAATCTGTATAGGTTCCATGACCTCACTACTTGTTTGCCTTATTTCCATTGACTCCATGCCAGTTTCCTTAGTAAATACAGATGCAAAAAAGCCCATTTAAGATCTCCCCCATTTCTTTTGGTTCCATACATGGCCGACCACTCTGATCTTCAAGAGGACCAATTTTATCCCTTACTATCCTTTTGCTCTTAATATACCTGTAGAAGCTCTTTGGACTATCCTTCACCTTGACTGCCAAAGCAACTTCATGTCTTCTTTTAGCCCTCCGGATTTCTTTCTTAAGTATTTTTTGCACTTTTTATACTCCTCAAGCACCTTATTTGCTCCGTTTCCTATACATGTCATACATCTTTCTCTTCTTTTTTTTTATCTGAGTTCCAATACCCCTTGAGAACCAAGGTTCCTTATTGTTATTCACTTTGCCTTTAATTCTGACAGGAACATACAAATTCTGCACTCTCAAAATTTCCCCTTTGAAGGCCTCCCACTAACAAATCACATCCTTGCCAGAGAACAACCTGTCCCAATCTACGCTTTTTAGACCCTTTCTCATTTCTTTAAATTTGGCCTTTTTCCAGTTTAGAACCTCAACCCAAGGACTAGATCTATCTTTATCCATGATCAAGTTGAAACTAATGGTGTTATGATCACTGGAACCATAGTGTTCCCCTACACACACTTCCGTCACCTGTCCTAACTCATTTCCTAATAGGAGATCTAATATTGCATCCTCTCTAGTTGGTACCTCTATATATTGATTTAGAAAACTTTCCTGAACACATTTTACAAACTCTAACCCATCTAGACCTTTAACAGTAAGGGAATCCAATCAATATGTGGAAAATTAAAATCCCCTACTATCACAACTTTATGTTTCCTGCAGTTGTCTGCTATCTCTCTGCAGATTTGCTCCTCTAATTCTCGCTGACTATTGGGTGGTCTATAATACAACCCCATTAATGTGGTCATACCTTTCCTGTTTCTCAGCTCCACCCATATGGCCTCGGTAGACAAGCCCTCTAATCTGTCCTGCCTGAGCACTGGTGTAACATTTTCCCTGACTAGCAAAGCCACCCCTCCACCCTTCATTCCTCTGCCTCTATCACGTCTGAAACATCGGAACCCTGGAACATTAAGGTGCCAGTCCTGCCCCTCCTGCAGCCAAATTTCACTAATGGCTATAATGTCGTAATTCCATGTGTCAATCCACGCCCTCAGCTCGTCAGCCTTCCCCACAATACTCCTTGAATTGAAATAGACACACCTCAGAAGATTATTACCACCACAGACCACCCTTCTATTTGTGACTTTGCATGAATTTTTAACATCATTTACTTTCACCCCCGCTCCACTATCTACTCTGGCACTCTGGTTCCCATCCCCCTGCAAATCTAGTTTAAACCCTCCCCAAAAGTACTAACAAACAAATCATACATTACACAGCACTGCATTCCATCTGCCACTTTTTTGCCCATTCTTCCAATTTGTATAGTAGTAGTAGGCAGCTGTTGATCCCAGGGGATCACGGGTTTGGGCCTCTGGTGGACTGTGTCCTCTCCAGGGCACAAGATTGGGCAGGAAGATTTGAAGAACCAGCTGTTGCCCATGCAGCAGGTTCCCCCTCTCCAAGTCACCGATGTAGTCCAAGGGAAGGGCAAGTGCCAATACAGCTTGACACCAGTGTCGTCCCAGAGGTTGCGAGAGTGAAGTTGTAAACAACATCAAACTGCCTTAGGGATGCCCGCTCCGGATTTCTTCCTCAGGGTTTACTTCCGAAGCCTTTCCCATGGGTGGGTATGGCTGCAAGACAGCAGAGGTTTAAAATCAAGAGTTTTCCTTCTCTCCAATTTGTATGTCCTGCTGAAATAACATAGCTTCCTCAGCGCTACCTACCCCTCTACCTATCTTCGTATCATCTGCTTTGCCACAAAGCCATCAATTCCACTATCTAAATCATTGCCAAACAATGTGAAAAGCAGCAGTCCTAATATTGAACCAAGGAACACCACTAGTCATTGGCAGCCAACCAGAAAAGGTCCCCTTTCTTCACACTCACTGCCATCTGTCAGCCATTCCTCTATCCATGCCAGTATCTTTCCTGTAACATCATAGGATTTTATCTTGTTAAGTAGCCTCATGTGAAGCACTTTATCAAATGCATTCTGAAAATCTAAGTAAAGGACATCCACTGCCTCTCCTTTGTCTATCCTACTTGCTACTTCCTCAAAGAATTCTAACAGATTTGTCAGGCAAGACTTCCCCCAACCGAAATCATGCTGACTTTGGCTTATTTTATCATTAGTGTCCAAGCACCCCAAAACCTTTTCCTTAATAAGGGACTCTAACACTTTTCCAACCAGAGGTTAGGCTAACTGGTTTATAATTTCTGGTCTTCTTAGAGAGTGGAGTGACATTTGCAATTTTCCAGTCCTTCGGGACCATGTCAGCATCTCCTTCCAAGTTACTTTGCAACTTTTTTCTCACACCACTGTAATTTCCATTACTCCTCTGAAATACTGCTACACCAGACTTTACTTTCTCCCTATCAAATTTCAAATTGAACTCAATCATATTGCGATCACTGCCTCCTCAGGGTTCTTTTACCTTAAGCTTACAGTTCATTATTGATGTAAGTTGTTTTTACCGTAATTAAAGAAATAATTTGATTTGTAACTTTAAATAGATTTGAACAATTTTTGCATTAGATGTCACAACACTGAACTTAGTTCCTATTTTCTTTTCACTGCACATCATAAACCAAAATTCTTTGTAGATTTTATATAATGGCTGGAAAGGAGAATCTGAGGATGTGGTCCGGGAGCCACTGGGTGGTAACCTAAAGTTTGGGAACAACCACTCTAAATTCACTGAAAGGATGTGCAAACTAACAGTCTGCTCCCAGCCAATATTCCCTGCACTAAAGCCTTACTTTCACACAACTGGCTACTTTGGATAGACGGTAATGTTTGCATGTCTCGTGTCAAGATTCACAAAACATGCTTTCTGTTCTCAGCCTCATAATAAGAGATTCAGGCAGAAAAGACTGAAAATATTCTCAAAGCCTCAAAGGAATGCAATGTTCCTGATTTTTGCGAATCCTTGATCCACGACAACTCCAGGAATATTTGAGATGATATTGAAAATGTTAGATCCATCCGTTGGGACATAGAAGCCCTGTATAAATAGTAGGATTGCACCAGCTCACAAACAACCCAACTCACTAGGCATCTCAAATATCATCTGTTCAAGTCTGTGGATTCTAGTCCTGCCTCATTCTTCACTTTAGAATCTTCAACATTGTTGTGGAAGCAAATTATCCTTGATCCCAAAGAATTACCCAAGACAATTGGTTACAATTAGAAAATGCTGCCCCATACTGAAAATGGCAAGCCACTGTTGGAATCCATATGGAGTTGTCCAGATAAAGATGCAAAAATGCAAAGACCTTAGCTACAATTTTCAAATTTGTCTCCTTTTAATAATTTTTTCTAGATTGGAAAGTTGTAGATATTTTTAATTAATGGCAGGGCAGACATGAAAAGCAGAATAATTTACACATATTCATCAGAGTTTATGTGACTTTGGCACTCAAGAAAATTATGGTAGTCTTTGGTGGTACAATGATACAATCTTAGAGTGAAGGAGTCTTAAGATGCGAATTACATATTATGGATTCTTCTATAATGACTACCAAATTTCATGATCCTTCTTGACAGCCTCCTCCCTGTGCAGCCTTAATCATTTGAGCTGTTCATATTTTTGTTTAAATATAGTAGTTTATTATGTTCTGATCATTACCTTTTCTTAACTATTTTAATATTTTGCAACATGCAGTACTTACTCTAAACATTTTTAGAAGAATATTTCTATTCTGTATGCATTATCAATAAAGTAAATAACTGCAATATCAATTTAGCGTATCCTCATTTTGAACATATCCTTGAGCAGTCATGGCTAAGTAAGCTAGTCGATTTTCCAAAGCACCAACTTTGTAATCATTTTGTAACAATGGTCATATATCACGATCCAATTATCGCAGAAGGCAGGCAATATGTCCTGACTGAAAGATGCATTTGACAAGCATTTCTAAATTCTCTGTAACATTGAGCAGCCTTCAGCCTGGATCAAATCACCATGCAATCGCATTAGTTAAGCTATTACCCTTTGTATGATCTTGGGCTTTTTACCAATCTCAGAATTCATTTGCTGACAGTGAGTCATTCATAAAAATACAAAAACTACAGGCAAATGAGTATCTTGTATAACTGGTATAGCAGACAAAGTACTTTAATTATATTAAAACACAGCCCTGCCATGCAATAACCAAAGTACCATGTGAAAGTTTGTATGTATTTGAAATAAAGCCCCCCCCATTCAAAAAAGTTAGCTACTTTCTGATAGGAAAGGTATGTTGCATCCGGAGTTTCTCCGGTTAGCCAATGATTTCCCTCCATGCCTCTCTGACGTAGTGGGGATTCGCGAACAAGGCAAGTTACAGCAGTGGTAGGAACAGGAAAATGTTTTATCTCCCCTTTTCCTTTGTGATTATTACATTTCCCCCATTTTTACATTTTATAGTGCATTTACATTAAAATCAAATAATAGCTAGTGTATATAAAGTTGCTGTGTCAATTAATCTGAAACATTTTCTGATTAATGTTATTTTAATGTTCAAGTTAGCTACAAACTTTAACAAAGATGCAGAATACATTAAGATTACATGAAGCATACATTTCCCAGAGAATGTATTATGATATTACTTCAGTCAGCATATCATTCAATGCCGAATCTTTTGCTGTTTCCCATCTTCTTAAAACATAAAAACAAGTTCTTGTGTACTTTGTTTTCACATATTTACCACGCTAATCCCTTTGGACATTTTGATTTTCCTTTCTTTTTCAACTGGTACTTAATCTTCTTTCTTTGTCTTGGATGCATCCATATTGGATATTGTCCATGTTCATCCAAAAATGTCTTTTTGTTCCTTTTTTTGTCTACGTCCATGCTAGAAGCTTCATCTGGGAAGATTATGGTTGTATGCATCAGAGTTAAGCCACAAGTTCAAAATCTCAAATCATCAACATCAAGTATTGGCAAATTGCAAATTAACCCAATAAAATATTGACTCCTGGAAGATTTGCTATTCAAAGTAACAAGCAGCGGCATCACACAAACCAACTAGGTCCAATTGAAATACATGGTCAATGGTGAGTTAATCTGGTTTTCAGATGACTCTAGAGATAGCGTTATTTGCTGCAGGATCTTTAGGTTACGACGGAGTCAAGGCTCACAGATGATTTAAATTATTTGTTCATTCAAGAATTTAAGAGCACTGAGTTCTCACTGTTTTTATTTACATTAAAAAACTTAAAATAATTTCAAACTTTAGCTTAAAATTGATAATGTATCTTTATGGAATAAAATAAAAATAATGGAAATAAACTTGGAGCAAAAAAGAAACACAAATGTTGAGAGATGTAAACCAAAAACAGAAAGCTAGAAGTGGTCAGCAGGTCAAACCGTACTAGTGGGCAGAGAAGGGTCTGGAATCAAGCTGTCAACCCCAGTTCATTGAAACTGGTCTAACTGCTGGGAGCTTCTAGCGTTCTCCATTATTCCACAAATAATTTGTCAGGTACACCTAAATTTCATTACTGAATGAAATCAAACTTGTTTGAGATATCCCATTAGTCTGTAACTACTCAGTTTTTCTTCCTCTACATAATTAATGATACGCTCCAATTTTAACTCCCCTATAACTTAGTTTATGACTTCTCCTGGAATTCTAAGGCTTTTTAAGCCCACTTTCATCAATTTTAATCCAACTCCCTCGATGCTTCTCTTCTCAAATCATTAAAAAAAAATATACCGTTTTCTGCAGCTGGCTTCTGTTGGAGTTTTTCAGAAGAGACGACAGTTGCAATTTCTTTAATATCATTCATATTAATGTCACCACTCTGATTCATTCCCAGTACACTTTTCAGACGTGCAAGCTCCTTTGGTGCATTCTTCTTCCGTTTTTCTGCTCGCATCTTCCGCTTCCGTTTACTCCTTAAACTTTTTGCCATTCTTTATGCTGTATTTGAATAAAAATGAAATTACATAATTCCTCGTTTAAACAGAAAACTGCACATTGAATAAGTGACAAATCTTGCTTCCTAAAACTGCACGCTGAATGTCCCAAATATAAATTTTAATACTGATTTCTGTTACCCAGCACATACAATTTGGAATTCACTGTCTTCAAGTTCAATTCTAACACACTCCAAGCTAACAATGCCCATCTTACCAGGGCCCTGGGATGTAAAATAGAATCATATTCTGCAGTGCATCAGCTTTTACCAGCAATAAACAAAAAGCAATATGTTAATTTTTTTTGGGACACGTTTTATCTGATATGAGCTTTTCCTACATAATAGCAAATTATTTATTTTGATTATTCAAGCACAACACAAGCAGAAAGAATACAAGATAGAACTTTTCTCTTATTTTTCAAATTTTCCCTTCAATCCTTTTATTTAAGTTTATGGCTTGTCAGCATAACTCTTTGATATCCTTATGTACTTTGTAGGAAAATTGCAATCATTTAAGTTTTGAGTTTTGAAACTATCAAACATAAGCTTGTTATAGATGGTTGCATGAAATGTAAGGCTGTGATTAATAGGTGATTTTAACTTTCACGTGTTGACTGGCACTCCAAGGACCGGATGGAATAGAGAACATGTACTCATCAGGAAAGTTTCCGTAATCAGTTTGTAGAAGTCCCAACTAGAGAGAGTGTGATACTGGATCTCCTTTTAGGGTGTGATACAGGGAAGGTGACAGAAGTGTATGCAGCGTACATTTTGTGAGCGTAATTCCAATAGTTCCAAGATAATTATGGAGAAGGATAGGGCTGGTCTTAGGATTAAGGTACTAAATAGGAGAAAAACTAATTTTGATATCAGACGTGATATGGCAGGTGTGGGTTGAGATGGATTGCTTTCCTGCAAAGATACCTGGTAAGTGAAGGGGCCAGCCTCCAAAAGTGAAATATTGAGAGTGCAGATCTGTATGTTCCTGTTAGAATAAAGGGCAAGGCTAACAGGTTTAAGGAACCTTGCTTATCGAGAAATATTGAGGCCCTGATAAAGAAAACGGAAGTGTCTATCAGGGATAAGCAATCAGGAACAGCTTCAACAGTGTAAGAAATTGAAAAGGACACTACGGAAAGAAGTCAGAAGGGCTAAAAGAGGACATGAGGTTGCTCTGGTAGACAAGGTGAAAGAGATTTTCAAGAGGTGCTTTAGATATATCAAGAGCAAATGGATATCCCCAAATCACAAACTGCAGATTGGATGGGGCTAGTTCTGTTTGCCTTTCACCGACATGTGTGTTACAATACTTACAAAATGTGACACAAAGTCTACAGTTACTGCAGTGGGATAATCTGCCAGAAACGGTTAAAACTACAGCGAGGTGAGAACGTGAGAAGTCTACTACTGCATCACTATCTACCACTACAACTTCCCTTAAATCCCTGAAACTTATCATATTTTGAAAGGAAGTTCACTTCGCTTTACTTGGTGAGTACACGCACTTTATTGCCACATTGAATTTACATATAATAGCAATTAAAAATATTTGCCTAAAATTATTTCCCGAGTTTTATTCTTACTAAACTATTTTTATTTTCATGTATATTCAATACTGTACTTTTTCATGAGATTATACTTATAATTCTTTGACGCTTACTATTTTTCTATAGAGCCTACTCACAAAATTGTATTTTCAGTTTGTGTGTGTGTGTGTGGGTGTGTGTGTGTGTGTGTGTGTGTGTGTGTGTGTGTGTGGCATTTCAAAGTGATAAGCAGCTCGGATATATTTGAAAAACTGAATTTATACAACAAGGAGTTACAAGGACAAAAACTGTAATCTCATATCATGCAAGGAGGCTACTACCGCTTTCCCTGGAAAACCTCAAAATTTTCAACAAGTTTATGGAATTTCCTTCACTGGTCAATCTTAAAATGGAATAGCAAGATAGTGATTTGATTGCATATCTTGATCATTTAAAACAACTGCACACTGATATGGAATTTAGGTTCAGAGACCTGCTGGAGATGCATATTGCAGATTGGTGGATCCATTTGGGGTGAATATGAATGATTTTGACACCACATTGCAAGAATGTCTTATTGAGCTGCAGTGATGTAACAGCTCAAACAAAACTCAAACACAGAAAGCAAAATTTTGGATAACTGTTAATATTCAAAATAAGTTTCCACAGCTCTGGGAGAAAGCAAAGTTGACTTTTTAAAATTCAGAGTCAGAATGAGGTTTATTATCACCGGCATGTGACGTGAAATTTGTTAATTTTGCAGCAGCAGTTCAATGCAATACCTAATCTAGCAGAGAAAAAGAAACAATTTTTTAAAAATTTAAAAAATAATAAGTAAATCAATTACAGTATATGTATATTGAATAGATTTTAAAATGTGCAAAAATAGAAATACTCTATCTTAAAAAAAAGCGTCTAAAGATTCAACGTCCATTTAGAAATCGGATGGCAGAGGAGAAGAAGCTGTTCCTGAATCGCTGAGTGTGTGTGCCTTCAGGCTTCTGTACCTCCTACCTGATGGTAGCAGTGAGAAAAGGGCACGTCCTGGGTGCGGGAGGTCCTTAATAATGGACGCTGCCTTTCTGAGACACTGCTCCCTAAAGATGGCCTGCATACTTTGTAGGCTAGTACCCAAGATGGAGTTGACTAGATTTACAGCCTTCTACAGCTTCTTTCAGTCCTGTGCAGTGATACCAGACAGTGATGCAGCCTGTCAGAATGCTCTCCATGGTACAATTGTATAAGTTTTTGAGTATATTTGTTGACATCCCAAATCACTTCAAACTCCTATTAAAGTATAGCTGCTGTCTTGCCTTCTTTATAACAACATCAATATGTTGGAACCAGGTTAGATCCTCAGAGATCCTGACACCCAGGAACTTGAAACCACTCATTCTCTCCACTTCTGATCCCTCTATGAGGATTGGTATGTGCTCCTTCATCTTACCCTTCCTGAAGTCCACATTCAGGTCTTTCATCTTACTGACATTAAGTGCCAGGTTATGCTGCAGTGAGCATAGCACACATCCCTGAGGTGCGCCACTGTTGATTGTCAACGAGGAGGATATGTTATCACCAATCCGCACAGATTACGGTCTGCTTAAGAAGTTAGGGATCTAATTGCAGAGGGGGGTACAGAGGCCCAGGTTCTACAGCTTCTCAATCAGGATTGTGGGAGTGATGGTATTAAATGCTGAGCTATAGTTGATGAACAGCATCCTGACGTAGGTGCTTGTGTTGTCGAGGTGGTCTAAAGTCATGTGGAGAGCCACTGCGATTGCGTCTGTGTTGATCTATTGTGGCGATAGGCAAATTGCAATCGGTCCAGGTCCTTGCTGAGGCAGGAGTTCAGTCTAGTCACGACCAATCTCTCAAAGCATTTCATCGCTGTTGATGTGAGTGCTACCGGGTTTATAGTCATTAAGACAGCCCACATTCTTCTTCTTAAGCACTGGTATAATTGTTGCCTTTTTGAAACAAGTTGGAACTTCCACCCATAGCAGTGAAAGATTGAAAATGTCCTTGAGTACTTCTGCTAGTTGGTCGGTACAGGTTTTCAGAGCGTTACCAGGTACTCCATCCAGACCTCCCGCCTTGCGAGGGTTCACTCTCTTTAAAGACAGCCTACTGGATTCCCACTATTTAGTTGAATGTAGCTTTAGTCAAGCTCTTAACCTGTATCAAAAGCTCGTAATCATTTTAATGTTGTGAAGAGGTGATCCTCAATTTTCTTTAACCAAGTTGCAACCAGATATTCAAATACTTGCTAGTTTGCATCAGTCGCAAGGATCTCACTAAATAGCTAAAGTAACAATATTAAGCGCTTTTTCATTGCTGGTTGGAAGAATATTGAATATATTATAAATAAAGTATCTTATTCAGAGCTTTGAAATAGTTTAATTTTTCATATATACCCGTATCATTTCATTTAACATATAATAGCTATAACCTATTAAAACATAAATATTGACTGGAACTTAGTACATTTGACCAAAAAGATGTTAGGAACCACTGTTGTACAAAGTATAGGTTATGAAAAATTACAGTGGAATATCTTGTGGGTTAAGGACACATAAGTGACTTTCAATCCAGATAAGAGTTATTGCATTCTGGGAGATCAAACTAGGCCAGGACTTGTACAGCGAATGGCGGAGCTCTGGGGAATGACATTATGACCCAAGTGTAAAGTCTGCAGAAAACAGTGTCACAAATAGACAGGGTAGTGAAGAAAGCATTTGGCACACATACCGTCATCAGTCAGGGCACTGAATAATCATCATAATCGGGTTTAATATCATTGGCATATTTCGTGAAATTTGTTGTTTTGCAGCAGCAGTACACTGCAACACAATTAAAAAATAAATCTTACAAAAATATATAAAAAAATTAAACTAAGCAAGTAATGCAAGAAGAGAGCAAAAGGGAGGAATTGTTCATGGGCTTATTGTCCATTCAAAAATCTGATGACAACGTGGAAAAAGCTACTTCTGAAACGATGAATGTATGTCTTCAAACTCCTGTACCTCGTCCTTGATGGCAGCAATGAGAAGAGGGCATGTCCTGGATGTGGGGGGGGGTCTTTAACGATGGATGCCACCCTCTTGATGCACCGTCCTTCCAAGGTGTCCTGGGTGCTGGACAGGCTAGTGCCCATAAAGGAGCGGGCTGAGCTTACAACTTTCTGCAGCTTTTTCTGATCCTGCGCAGTGGCACCACCATACCAGACAGTGGTACAACCAGTTAGAATGCTCTCCAAGGTACACCTGTAGAAATCTCTGTGTCTTTGGTGACAAACCAAGTCTCCTCAAACTCCTAATGAAATACAGCTACTGTTGTACCTTCTTTGTAACTGCATCAATGTGTTGGACCCAAGGTAGATCTTCAGAGCTATTGACACCCAGGAACTTGAAACTGGTCACCCTTTCCACTTCTGATCTCTCAATGAGAACTGGTGTGTTCCCCTTACTTCCTCTTCCTGAAGCCCACAATCAATTCCTTAGTCTCACTGACGTTGAATGCAAGGTTGTTACTGCGACACCATTCAACCTGCCGATAAATCTCATTCCTGTATGCCTCCTCATCACCATCCGAAATTCTGCCAACAATAATTGTGTTGTCAGCAAATTTATAGAGGGCCTAGCCATACGGTAGTGAGTGTAGAAAGAGTGGAGCAGTGGGTTAAGTGAGCACCAGTGTTGACTGTCAGCAAGGAAATGTTATTTCTGATCTGCACTGACTGTGGTCTCCCAGTAAGGAAGCCAAGGATCCAATTGCACAGGGAGGTACAGAGATCCAGGGTTTAGAGCTTGTTGATTACAACAGAGGGTATGATTGTGTTGAACACCGAGCTGTAGTCAGTAAACAGCAGCACGATGTAGGTATTGCTATTGTCCAGGTGATCCAAGGCCGAGTGGAGAGCCAGTGAGATTTTATCTGCTGTAAACCTATTGTGGTGACAGATAAATTGCAGTGGGTCCAGGTCCTTGCTTAGGCAGAAGCTGATTCTGGCCATGACCAACCTCTCAAAGCACTTCATCACAGTAGATGTGAGTGCAACTGGGCAAATCGTTGAGGCAGCTCATCCTGCTCTTCCTGGGCACTGGTATGATTGTTACTCTTTTGAAGCAGGTGGGAACCTCCGACCGCAGCAGTGAGACATTGAAGATGTCCTTGAACACTCCCACCATTTGGATGGACATGTCTGAAATGCCTTACCAGGTACACCATGAGGGCCTGATGCCTTGCAGAGGTTCACCTTTTGAAGGATGTTCTGACATCCGCCTTTGAGACAGAGATCACAGGGCTGCCAGATGCTTCAGTGATTTGCACAGGTGTAGTTTTATTCTCCCTTTCAAAGCATGCATAAATGGCATTGTGCTCATCTGGGAGTGAAGCATCACGGCCATTCATGATGTTAGGTTTTGCTTTGTAGGAAGTAAAAGCCTACAAACTCTGCCAGAGCTGATGAGCATTCGTTCATAACTTCAATCAAAATTCTTTTTTTCTCGCTCTTAAAATAGACTTCTTGGATTTCTTTTATCGTTCTGGATCACTGGTCTCGAATGCCACAGTCCTTGCCCTCAGTATAGGAGATGAAAAGTTATGTCGCAGCTACATAAGATGTTGGTGAGGCAAATTTTGGTCACCCTTTTTATTGGGAGGGAGTAAATAAACACAATTAACCAGGATGTTGGCTGTACTCGTGGGCCTGAGTTACAAGGAGAGATTGTGTAGACTAGGACTTTATTCCCTGGAATGTAGGAGATTGAGGGGCAATGACAGAGAGGTAGAAGATCATGAAGGACTTATATACATACACAGGGTGAAAGCACATTGCCTTTTTCTCAGGGAGGTGATGCTGAAAAACAAGATGAAATAAGCTTAAGGTCAGAGCTGAGAGATTTAAATGGTTTGGCACATACTAGATGGGCTGAAGGGCCTGTTTCTGTGGTGTGGTGTAGTCTATTTAAAAGGGACATCAGGGGCAGCTTCTTCACACAAAGGGTGGCGTGTATTTGGAACAAGCTGAGTAGGCATAATAGCAACATGGATGAGAGGCTTAGAGGGCTTTGGGACCAGCCCGCTGGCCAAAACAGCTAGCACAGACAAGTTAGGCCAAAGAACCTGTTTCCATGTAGTATGACTTTCTTGACACTCTATACTTTATAACTAGATCCACTACCACTTCTTCTGTAGTGGGACCATCAGCCACTTGCTCAAAAAGCTCCACAAGATACACTAAAAGTTGCACCCCTCTTTATATTTCACACTAAAGTGATCACATTCAATTTCAGAAAAGTTGAATACTCATTACTATAATCCTATTGCTCCTAGGTCTCTTAACTGTGTAGACATTATCAACTTCTACACCTTCTGCTGGGTGTTAAAAGGCTCGTGGTTTGTCTCCTATACTCACTGGCACACTTTGTTCCCATGTGACCTCATTTGATGAGCCTTTCAAGATACCGCCATAACTGCAATACCACTTCCTTTGCAATGCCAGTCATACCTTAAGATTCCGTACCCTGGAATGCTCTAGTCCTGTCCTTTTAACTATTTATCTATGCTAGCATTTGTGCTGCTCAATAGCTCAGCTCCATCTGCTTTACTATTCGGACTCCTTGCATTGAAATAGATACAAATTAACCTTGCATTCCTCCCACGACGGAATACTGAGTTTCCATTTAAATAGCATTTCAAAAGTTATTTAAAGCTCTCTGAAATAAAGCAATAAACTATCTACAATGGCGGATAGTGAGCGTCATACGCGGCCGTCGCAGAGCCCTCAGCCCATGTGAACGCGGGGAGTACTGCCTGTGTTTGAAAGAAAGGCCAGGAGTTAACTGACGTTTGCCTCAAGCCGGTCGATCGATCCACAGGAGGGCCACGAGGAACTCATGAAGCATCGACTATTCCTGACGGCAGGAATTTAAGGAAACAAAATGCCGCGTTCTCACGGTTGCCTGGACGTAACTCTCGGCTGCTCAAATCCTCGCTTATAACAAAATAACCAGGGGGAAGAAAAATCGTTTTACTTACGTCGGTCGCAACAGGCTGCCGCTCAGTACACACCACCGCTCACACGTGAAATGAGCGGCCCTGTCCCGGGGATTATGGGAACCTGGAGGATTACCTCAGTCCTCCCAACTCACGCCGCCTCCGGACGTTGCAACATACCGGGGTAAAAAAGAATCTCAATCGCAATCGTAAACAAATAATCGAAATACAGACTATTTCCATATTTACAGACACACTATCGGTATATATAGATATAGGCCCGCTGTTGTCCTGCAAGCGACGTGATTAGTATTTTCGCTTATTGGTTATATATGTTGGGCTCAAAGGGGTGAAATCCAGTTGTATTCAAGGAAAGGTTCCAAATTTCTTCTGGTATAGGTTTTCTTAACAAAAACACGAGAAAGCCTGCAGATGCTAGAAATCCAAAGCAACACACACAAATGCCAGAGGGACTCCGCAGGTCAGGCAGCATCTATGGAAAGGGGTAAACAGTCGATGTTTCGGGCCGAGACCCTTGTTCAGGATTGAGAAGGTGGAAGATGCAAGAATAAAGAGGTGGGAAGTGGAGAGTGGACAACAGGAGAAAGAAAAGAATAAAGTTATTCTGTCTGAGTACCCTCCAATTTGATGGGACGAATAGTGATTTCTCCTTCTGGTGAACAAATCCACCCTCTCCCCACCCCCATTCCTCCTTCCCCATTCCCCACTCTGATCCTTTCTTTCTCGTCACCTGCATATTACTTCCCCTGGGTCCCCTCCTTCTAACCTTTCTCCCACCCTTGACCTTTCCTACCCACCTGGCTTCACCTATCAGCTTCTAGTTAGCCTCTCCCCCCACCCCACCTTTTCATCCTTTCATCTTCCCTCTTCCTTATTAGTTTAATTCCTTATTAGATTTGATTTCCTACAAATCTCACTGCGGTCTTGGCCCAAAAAGTTGACTGTATACTCACTTCCTTAGATGCTGCCTGACTTGCTGAGTTCCTCCAATATTTTGTGTGTGTTGAAGTTTTCTTAAAGCAATGTGGCAATTTTGGTGTGAAAGATTTTCTGACAGTAGAGATACCAGGTGTACGGTATTGACCAGCAAACATGTATCCTGATCTCCATTTATTCAATCTCTGTTTCAAACTTTGTAATTTTGTGATAATGTGAACGGACAACAGTCAGGATGAAGAGTTTTACCTAGGCAGTCCGTATAGGTCAAGGATGACTTGCTTTGTTTTGTTTTGGAATCTGAGATGAGTGATGAAACCAAGGTGGGCTGAAAGAGAAGCCTGTTGGTGTTCTGTAAATTAGTGAACTCCTGCTGTTTATCTAGGCTTTGTATGTTCCTGTTGCATAGACTTGATGTTCTCAGAATCAACCTGTATATGCCTTCTTCATTTTGAGCAATCAAGGCCCAGGGATTCTAAGAACCAATGCATATGTCACATTTTCCAAGGAAACTTTGAGTACATCCTGAAACCTCGTCCACTCTCCTCCTCGTAGTAGCCTTTTACCATGACTGAATTCAGGCGTACAAGTAATGTGGCTTCCCCAAGAAAGCCAACTGACTGTAAATTGGGGTCATGATGCAGAGGTTAGTCTCCCAGACGATGGAGGAGGAAAAGAGTAGAGGTCATGGGTGGTGGGATAAGGAAAAACAAGAGGCCTGGACCAGAGGAGAAGTTGGAGAAATTGACGGTTATGCTGCCAGGTCAGTGACTACCAAAGCTGGCTTTGAGGCGCAGATCCTCAATCTGTTCCTGGCCTCAACCTGACAGTAGAGGAGGCCATGACAGACATGTCAGTACGGGACTGGGAAATGGCCTCCAGGAGATCCTGGATGTTATGGTGGAGGTGCTCGATGAAGCAATCCCTCCATCTCTCTTGGGTCTCATTGATGTGGGGAAGACCACATTGGGACTACCAAATGCATGAATGATGCCATTAGTTGCACAATTGAAGGGTTGGCTCACCTCAAAGGAATGTTTAGATGCCTGATAATGGTGAGAGACCATAATATGTAGGAGCAGAATTAGGCCATTCGGCCCATTGCATGCTCCATCCAATTTTCCTCTCAGCCCCAATCTCTTGCCTTCTCTCTGTATCCCTCATGCCCTGACCAATCAAAAATCTGTCAACCTCTGCCTTAAATATATGTAACCCTCAGGTTCTGTCAGCTGCTTAAGTCTAGGGGAGACAATCTCTGGCCCCACCAAACGTGTGAGATTGAGGTGCAAAACCTCCTGTTTGTGTGGATGCTGTGTGATGTGTTACCCTGTTACAAATCAGTATTTCGTGGTACACCATATGCACTTAAACGATTTAGCTTTATAATTCTTAATTTGACTAAAGGGTTAGTAAAGTAAAACAAAAAGGGCCCATTTTAATGAAACAGTCTAATGTGCACATTATTGGAGTTCATGGCTTCCTTTCCTTTGGTCCTTCCGGGCTTCATCGACTCCTGGCCCACTTCATGTCTACACCATCCCAGTGTCTACGACCTCTTCTTTCTGGCATCTTCTCTCTTCATCTTCCACCAAACAAAAGGCCCAGATCACTTCGTTCTCAGGCACACAAGAAAAAAAAACTCCCTTCATTGGATGGGGTACATTCCAAAGCTCCTGCTATCTCTAGCCATAACCCAAACACTGTTTCTACAGAAAAACTATCACATTGGCAGTGAAACCTTTCCCAGGGTGTTATATATACAGAAATACTTGGCCTCACAGCTGCCTGTGGCAAAGAATTCCACAGATTCACCATTCTCTGGCTAAAGAAATTCCTCATCTCTGTTCTAAAAGGACGGAGAGGAGGTGTAGGGACAGGTATGACATTTTGCAGAGTTACGGGGATAAGTGCCTGGAGAGGGATGAGCAGACAAGGAACTGCCAACTACATAAATGACACCAATGAGTGAACAAGTAAAAGATTGCCTCGTGTGGAAGGGACGTTTAGGTCCCTGATGGTGGTGAGAGAGGAGGTGTAGGGGCAGGTATAACACTGAGCCCAGTTACAGGGAAAAGTGTCTGGAGGGGGATTGCTAGGGGGAACCAGACAAACGAGTCATGGAGAGAGCAATCCTTGTGGAATGTGAAGAGGTGTGAGGAAAGATGTATCTGGTGGGATTGTTTTGGAGATGGCAGGCGTTGCAGAGGCTCATGGGTCATAGGTGGGTACAAGGATTCACTTATCACGTGCCAGTTCTCACTCCACACCCTTTCATATTGGCCATCTCTTTCTTTCCGGTCCTGAAGATCTCAACCCAAAACATCGACTGTCCATTTCCCGCCATAGATGTGCTGGACCTGCTGTGTTCCTCCAGTATTTTGTGTGTTGCTCTACACTCCTTATATGTTGTCTACTACATAAAATGAAGACAGCTGATGGAATAACACAGTGAGCCTAAGCTTGAAGTGCTAACACATCCAAGGTGAAGACTGTGGGCAACAACAAATAACGTAATGTTTTCTCTGATAACCAGGTGCCCACAGGAACTATAATTTCCTTCTCACTGGTTTTGTTCAGTCAAGGGAAAAATATGCTTCCCTCATATTTTATGGTTACATTTAGCATAAGTATACATGAGAAATGTGGCCCATGTAGTTCAAAATCAAACAGTAATCTGAGGCTGCTGAGAAGGTGTAAATGCAAGCTGGAAGTCTTGCCTTCAAGTCAGAGAGGGATCCACTTGTGTGGAAGCCTAACTTCTCACTGCTTCTAGGTATAGAACTGGCTAGGCTGCATTTCAAAACCTCATCCTGATCAATACTTCTGGTGTACTTGTTCTCACCTCAGCACTTGAATAGGTAACATGATATGATTAGATTAGATTAGATTATGAGGACACTCAGTCCTCTTTTATTGTCATTTAGAAATGCATACAATGTTTCTCCGGAGTGATATCACAGAAAACAGGACAAACCAAAGACTAACACTGACAGAACCACATAATTATAACATATAGTTACAGCAGTGCAAAGCAATACCATTATTTGATGAAGAACAAATCATGAGCACGGTAAATAAAGCCTCAAAAGTCCCCAAGTCGATCGACTCCCGAGTCCCCGATAGCGGGCGGCAAAAGGGAGAAAGTCCCTGCCATAAACCTCCAGGCACCGTCAACTTGCCGATGCCTTAGAAGCAGCCGACACCGAGTCCATCCGTCCGAAAACTTCGAGCTTCCGACCAGCCTCCCGAGCGCCTTTGACCTCGCCCCAGCCGCTGAAGCAAGCAAAGCCGAGGATTTCGGGGCCTTCTGCTCCGGAGATTCCGGTTACCACACAGTAGCAGCGGCAGCGAAGCGGGCATTTCAGAAGTTTTCCAGATGTTCCTCTGTACTCTCACATCCGTCTCCATGAAATCAGAATTGTGCACGGTCCCCTACTTGACAGATAACTGACATCACCACCGAAGTGGCCGCGTGCACTGCCATCTTCTCCTCCTTGATCCAATCAGTTTCAAATTTAGCTCATGAAGGATCTCAGCCCAAAATGTCAAATGATTACTCTTTTCTATAGATGCTGCCAGGCCTGCTGAGTTCCTCTAGCATTTTGTGTGTATTACTCAAATTTATCTGTTACTGAAGTATGAATTAACTGGTGTGCACACATAACACTAACATTGGTGTCAGGTTCAGTCAGCCATATAGCATTAGAATAGGTTTTATGGCCTATTAAGTCAATGCAAACCATCAAGCACCCACTTACGCTAATCCCATTTTATTCTCCCCACATCATATCAACTTCAAAGAGATAGCACCAGAGGTCAAGATCGAAGCTGGGTCGTTGGAGCTGTGCTGTAACGCTGTACCAGTGTAACACACAATCATTGACCCCTATATATATCATGCACTAGCTACATCAAATATTTTTGTAGCATTGCGTGGGACACTTCAACTGAATTATTGTCGAGAAAAATAGATGTCTACTTACATGCCTGCAAGGGAAAAATGCTGGCAGGTATTCAACTTGAGTTTTTGAATAAGCAGTGTACGTGAGACTTCAGAATTTCTCAGTCAGATGAATTGCTTTGTACATTTAGTATTTTATCGATGACTTAAAAATGCTTTTCTCATTTCTAATCATTGTGTTCATCACTCTCATTTGTACCCTCCCCTCTTTTGCCGAAACTTGTTTCTCCATATCTGCAAATTTGTTCCTCTGTCATCACCCCAGTAAGACTAAACTGCACAAACTTCAAATAAAAAGTATTTCTATTTCCATAAACATAAGAGATTCTGCAGATACCAGAGACCAAGAGTAATTCACACAAAATGCTGGAGGAACTCAGCAGGTCAGGCATCATTTATGGATTGGCCTGAAACATCCAGATTCCAGCATTTTGTGTGCATTATTTTTATTTCCATAATTGTTTTCCTGGAACTTAAGATCACAAAGTATTATTACAGGTCAACCTTCACTAATCCAGCACGATTGGGACCTGAGGAGTGCTGAATTAGTGAAAATGCCAAATTACAGAAGGATCACATTAAGCATAATCAGTGCCGGATTATCGAAGGAACCGAATTACAGGTAGTTGGATTAGTGAAGGTCGACCTGTACTTTCAAAAATTAATACTTAAATAGAAAGGGCAAGTTACTCAAATTTTATTTAAAGAGTGATGTCTCCAACTGAAAAGACAGAGCCTTTACAAGTATAGGATTTCCATCCATGGGCATTTAAATAATAAGTAAATAAAGACAGAGAAAATAATAGGAACAATCTTCAATTGAAACAATGCCAAATCTAAACTGGCTTGTCCCAGCTCAACAAAATTTTTCCAAGCAGTGAAACTTTTAAAAGTTTTAAATCTTTAAATTCATACCAAGCAAAGACAACAAGATGTTGTTGATTTTAAGACTGGATTGAAATACGCTTTCAATTTGTATTAATTCTACTTTAGTGCCTTTCTCCAAAGGTACCTCTGATTTGTCCTCAATAAAAAGAATGTACAAACTGATAATCTACATCAGATAGTGAACATAAATACAACCAAAACCAAAGTTAGTTAATAAAATTAAACAGGAAATTTAGACAAAGTGCATTCGTACAGCTTACACTTAGAAGACAGAGCTAGACTTTTCTCTGTAATTATCATTAGTTGTTACTTTTTGTTAACTGATTGCAGGATTCGGAGAATATGCAAGAAGAGATTAATGACATCCAAGTACAAGTTAATTGAAGCCAATACATATTCTTCAGGTGAAAGCTTGTGCATCAATACATGTGTATCATAGATGATAAAGCCACAGAAGAGCAGAGCTCCTGCAGATGCAAATACCAGTTCCATTGTATTGCTCCAGAAGAAAAGCTGAAGAAAAAAAAGCAAAAAACATCACCAAGAAATGCAGGGCAGAGTTAAACATTAGCACAATGATTGTTTGTACCAAGCAGCTGTGTAACAGAGAATTCTCTGATCAACAGGCTATTCCCAGGGATGAATTTTGTCTTGATGCAAGATCATCAACTCTGTGAAAAGGCAATTTGGTCTGCCCGAAACCTTTGGTCTTCTAGTTCAATGAGATGTTTGCAAATGAATGCTGCCAGATGGCACATTCCATGCGGAAAGAGTACAAACTACGAACTTGGCACAATCTGAAGGACTGCAAACTAAGATCTTACTATCACTGGGCACTGCAGAACTCGGCCTTAATAGCTCCATAAACTCCAGAAGGGTGCACTGTTCAAAGAAGCCACATGAGTGGCACTGGTGCTTTGTAAATACAGTATATTAACTTGATGACATTATGAATGTGTAGAGTGGGCAACATTATGAATGCAAAGAATGCCATGCACTGTTTTTGAATTTTTTCTTAACAGATTTTCATGAATAAAAACTCCATTTGGGCATTTCTGACAGGGCATTTTGAATTCAAGTGTTGTTTCAAGTCATTCAAAAGATCAAAGATTAGGACACCTACAAATCAAGACTGAATGTTCTCCAGCTGAGGCGTAAAATAACATTGCGTGTGAGCTTGTTCTCCATTAATACCAAGGTCATTCTACTTCCAGAATTGATTAACGTACAATGTATTATTCCTTCACTGTGGGAGCAAAGAATGTTTTATTTTCAATAAACAAAATCAAATTGGTTGTGCATGGTAGCTCAGTGGTACAGGATGATGATTTACTCTGCAAGGCACCATTTCTGTGTCAAATGAACTAAAGTGTATCTATGCGGAAGTGAAGATATGCTTCACAAAAGCCAGTGGAAAATTCTGCTTAATTCTCATGAAAACATAAAGGAATTAAAAAATTGTGGCATATTTGTAAAATCTGGCAGTTAGCTTTGTTCATTAACATTTCTAGCCAGAACTAAATGTACATTTAAAGTAGTACCTTTTGACTCATAGAAAATAACTCAATTAGTCTAGAATAATTCATACTTACCCTAAACAATCCAGCCAGGAGCAAAATCCACAGGCATGCAAAGAGGCTAAAGGCAGAAAAAATAAAAATAAACATTTCATTGCAGTCATTGTTCTGTGCAGAATACATGATCACATTTTAAACAATTGTTTCTCAGGCTATGGAAACCGAGTTATGATGGATGATAATATTTTTATGTTGAGTATTGAGATTTAAATCTGGTGTTATATGTTAACGGAATATATAAATTCACGGAAGACTCAACTTATGTTGTATATGTTTTAATGTTTTGAAAGAGGTATTTTAGATTAAAGAACTAGATTATCTGTTTGAGACTAATTTACCTTATGAATTAGATGCAGAGTTTACGTTTTGGAGCCCTAGCCAATAGTACACGTCCACAAGTTGGCAATCATGAAGTATTCAACTAAGCTCACCGGCTTAACTGTTTCACAGAAATGGTTGAAATTTCTCTGGCATTACAACTAAAAGCATTCTTTTACCAAATCATTTTTGTTATTGCAAGCAATTATAAAATAATAAAAATCTGTGTAGCTTCAACAGTGAAGACTTTCATTCTCAATACTTATGCTTCCACCTGACATTCTTCAGTTCCTCGTATGGGTTGTTTCAACCCAATGCATGCTCCACATTCTCAAACCTCTGCACTGGTTGCACAACTTGTTCCTGTTCCCAAACCCCAGTTCCAGCTGCACTTAGACTCCATCTTTGGCCTCTGTAAAATTCTCCAAGTTGATTAGAACTAATATCAGCATCCTTTCCAGACCGATGTCTCCAGCTCTGAAATCTCATCTACTGTTGGTTATGTTGCAAAGGCCAAACTGTTTGCATGCCCAATACCAGTCTTCTAAAACCAGCACTCCATTTCAAGTGTTATCATGGAAAATTATCTGGCAAACCCAGGAAAAGATTCAAGCATGTGCTGAAAGCTTTATTTGAGGAACTGCAACAACCACAATGACTACGAGCTGCCTCTGGTTCATGGCTGCTCAAAGCACAAGGCCACTCAGGTTGGTACTGTGAACCCCAAATTCATGCACTGGGAGAACACAGAAACGAAGCTTGGCAAATGGAAGCAAACCAAGTCACAACCTACTCCTTCATCTGCTCTGACAGGCACCTATGAAAGAGTTTGCGGTTCCCAAAATGACCTAATTTGATAGCTCACAGCCAACAAAACCAGAGTGGAAGCTAACCATCGTTGATCTCACTGTAAAGAATTTATAAACTAACATTGGTAACATATAAGTATTACTAATTTATGGTTTCAATTGCACATGCAGCCCTCAAGTACTTTGACCACGATGCAACTTTAGGGCATCATGAACGACCATAATTCAGGCCTCAATTAACATCCATTTTAAGTAAAAATACCATTTTCATTCTTTGCAAAATAAAGTTTACATGTTTAAAAAAATGTTTTGTTGAGAGTTTGACTAATTGGTGCTCTCAGCTTTCATCAATAGAATCATTACTGTGTACTGCTTGTCAGAAAGAGGATTCCCAAATAGAAATTCCCAACTTCTGGATGTGGCTTAGCTATAAAAGGATCAATAAGTTAACTGCAAATTTATTCTGGAAGGGAATGCCAAATACCCAAGGGTCCTAAAATAAATAAGAGAAAAATAAACCATTATGCAGAACTTTATAAAATATAATGAACCTTCTGAAGTGCACATACCTTGCTGCATATTTACTGAAATCTCTCTTTGACTGAAACGTGTAGACAGTCAATGCAATGAATACAGCAGTCGTTAAAGCAAATGCTTGCAGAACTACTGAATAGTCATAGAAAGTAACTGAAAATAAAAAGATAGATTGTGAAAATAAAATTTAAATTTTAAATCTCTGAATTAACATTTTCATTTACTTACAGCAGGTACAATTAGGATTAGGCCTAGCATAATTGAACAATACAAGCAATTTCATACTACAAAAAGATACAATGGAGGTCTAAGAAGTTAATGAAAAATTAAAGTGTTTTCATTTTGGCAAACTATACTAGATAATAACGAGCAACACATACAAAATGCTGGTGAACGCAGCAGGCCAGGCAGCAACTATTAGAAGAGGTACAGTCGACGTTTTGGGCCGAGACCCTTTGTCAGGACTAACTGAAAGAATCTCTTACTATCTCTTCTTTCAGTTAGTCCTGACGAAAGGTCTCGGCCCGAAACGTCGACTGTACCTCTTCCAATAGATGCTGCCTGGCCTGCTGTGTTCCACCAGCATTTTGCGTGTGTTGCTTGAACTTCCAGCATCTGCAGACTTCTTCGTGTTTGCATTAGATAATAACAAGGTGGGTAGCACTGTGACGTGAGTCAGCTACTGGGCTTCAATACTAACCACAGGAACTGTCTACGTAACAACTGCATGTTTCCCTGCAAGTGTGTGATTTCCCTAGTGCTCCAGTTTTCTTTACATCTTAAATACTTGCTGGTTAGTAGGTAAATTAGTTATTTAGAGCAGTGGTCCCCAACCACCCGGCCACGAGGAAACAATACGATTTGGCGATATGAAATGATATGAGTCAGCTGCACCTTTCCTCATTCCCTGTCACGCCCACTGTTGAACTTGAACGCATGTGAGGTCATCAGTCGGTCATTAACCTACAACTACTTGATGAGTAAAAAACAAACTGCTTGAGAGTTTCTTTGGAAGAGGTGGTAGGGGACCTAGAAGCCCCAATGATGATGATAACGCAGAGACAGCTGAGGCCAAGACTGCAAAAAAAAAGCTTCCTTCAACAGAAAATACGAGTTGTACATAAAATATGGCTTTATTGCGACCGGTGACTCGAACACTCCAAGCCCCCTGTGTGTGATATGTGGAGACAAGCTGTCTAATGAGGCAATGAAGCCCTCAAAACTGCTTCGGCACCTTGAGTCCAAGCACCCTGCACTTAAAGACAAACCTGTTAAGTTTTTTGAGTGGAAAAAATGTGAGCAAGCGGGACAGAAGCAAGTGCTGACAGCCACCACCTCCACAAATTCTGCTGCTCTGAGAGCGTCGTACTTAGGGCTAGCCGTATTGCTAAGGCTAAGAAGCCTTTCACTGTTGGTGAAAAATTGATTCTGCCTGCTACCAAGGACATGTGCCGTGAACTGTTGGGAGAAGCTGCAGCTAACAAGATGGCACAGGTTTCTCTTTCAGCTACCACAGTTTCAAGGAGAATCGACGACATAGCAGAGGACATCGAAGCACAGCTGTTGGAATGGCTTAACGAGCCACCATGGTAAGCTACCCAGGTCGACGAGTCTACCGATGTCGACAACAAGGCAATACTGCTGGTTTATGTGCGATATATATTTCAAGACGATGTGCACGAGGATATGTTGTGTGCACTGCCGCTGCCAATTAACACAACTGGGGCAGAACTATTCAAGTCTTTGAATGACTACATGTTAGGCAAACTGGACTGGTCATTCTGTGTTGGAATATGCACAGTCCGGGCTGCAGCTATTACCGGACGGCTGTCTGGTTTCACTACCCAAGTCAAAGGGGTTGCTCCTGAATGCCAGCCTACACACTGTGTCATACACAGGGAAATGCTGGCTAGCCAAAAAACGTCACCTGATCTTAACAGCATATTGCGTGACGTTGTTGAAGTTATCAATCACATCAAAGCAAAAGCCCTTAACTCAAGTCTGCTTGAGCAGCTTTGCGAGGAAATGGATGCAGAGCACAAATACCTTCCGATTACACACTGAAGTCAGGTGGCTATCAAGGGGGAGAGCCCTGGCCAGGGTTTTTGAGCTAAGAATTTCTTTCAGCTACGGATTTCTTTCAGCTAAGAATTTCTTTCAGCTACGGATTTCTTTCAGGAAAAAAGTCACCACAGGCAGCACACTTCAGTGATGAGGAGTGGATAGCAAAACTCGCTTATCTGTGTGACATCTTCAACCTGCTCAATGAACTCAATTTGTCACTTCAGGGGAGAATGACAACTGTCTTCAAGTTGGCAGATGAAACGTCTGCTTTCAAAGCCAAACTGGAACTGTGGGGATGGCGAGTGGACAGCGGCATATTTGACATGTTCCCAAAATTAGCTGGGATTTTGGGAGAGACTGAGGCTACACTGTCCTTCTCACAGCTGGTGCGCAATCACCTATCTTCGCTGTCGACAGAATTCGAGCGTTACTTCCAAACCGCAAATGACCCAAGACGTGCAAAGGAATGTGTCTGAGACCCATTTGTGAATGTCCCTGGTGAATCATCCATGTCAGCGCGGGAAGAAGATCAACTCCTCGAGCTTGCAAATGACGGCGGGCTGAAAAGTATGTTTGACATAACATCTCTGCCGGCATTCTGGATCAAAGTTAAGGCTGAATATCCTGAGATAGCCATGAAAGCACTGAAAACGTTGCTTCCATTTCCAACATCATATCTCTGCGAAGCGGGGTTTTCTGCAATGAATGCAGAGAAACAAGCGCAGGGCTCCCACTGATTCAGCGATATTGGTGTGTTGCAATGATTTTATATGTTCATACGTGGAAAATATGCGCTGTGTGTTTAATATCCAAACATTACTTAAAATGTTAGGATGCTATTGACTTATAAGTGACTTATAATTGACTTATCACTATACTCATGCGAGGAAAATATGTGGTGTGTTTAATATTAAATTCGTTAGATAAACCCTTTTAGAAACAAAATTGAGTGTACAGGTATTAGCCACTTATAAGTGACTTATAGTTGACTTATCACCTATATTCCGGTCATGATTAACACCCCCCCCCCCCCACCCCCGTTGGCCAGTCCACAAGAATATTATCAATATTAAACCGGTCCGCGGAGCAAAAAAAGGTTGGGGACCCCGATTTAGAGTTCCCCTAATTTATACGGTGGTGTATGTGAGAGAGTAAGATACAACAAATGTGGGAATTTGATTGATTAGATTAATCCAATCGCCTGCAATAACTCCATGTGACAAATTGGCTCCACCTATGTCATAAGGGAATATGAAATATTACAAGGCATTTTCAAACAATGTAGGGTGGTACTGTGGGGCAGCAATTACTGTTACATGCAGTTTGCACATTCTCCCTTGATTCATGGAGTCCCTCTGAGGCTTGAGTTTCCTTCTACATTGCAGATATGCTGATAGGTTAATTGGCTACTATATATTGCCTCTATTGTAGGGGCAGAAGCAGTGGAGAAATTGAAATGAATTACAGCAGTGGTCCCCACCCACCAAGCCGTGGACCGGTACCGGGCTGCAAGGCATGTGCTACTGGGCCGCGAGGAAACGATAAGAGCCCGCTGCACCTTTCCTCATTCTCTGTCACGCACTGTTGAACTTGAACATAGGGTTGCCAACTGTCCCGTATTTGCCGGGGCATCCCGTATATTGGGCTAAATTGGTTTGTCCCGTATTTCCCCCGCTAAGATAGAGCGTGCCTATGAAACCATTCGTGCCGAAATGGCGTGAAGCGAAGAAGCGATTACCATTAATTTATATGGGAAAAATTTTTGAGCGTTCCCAGACCCAAAAAATAACCTATCAAATCATACCAAATAACACATAAAACCTAAAATAACACTAACATATAGTAAAAGCAGGAATGATATGATAAATACACAGCCTATATAAAGTAGAAATAATGTATGTACAGTATAGTTGGGAAGATTAAGCCGAAACCGATTTGTGGGAAAAAAAATCGTCACACATGAGCACACAGGAGCCCGCGCAAGGCTTCATGGTCTGGTAGTCTTTCTCGGGGTAAATGCAAGTATCCTGCATTTGACTGCTACTTTTGTCCCTTATTTGGGAGTGAGAAAGTTGGCAACCCTAACTGTAAAAGACATGTTGAGGTGAGTTTAACCCTACTTGAACATTCCCCCCACCCCCGGTTGGCCGGTCTGCAACAATATTGTCAATATTAATCCAGTCCGCGGTGCAAAAAAAGTTGGGGAGCCCTGAGTGATAGGGACAGAAGAGGAGGAAGCTCGGACTGATGGGTGTGCTCTGAGAGCCAGCATGGACTCAATAGGGTAAGTGGCACTCTTCTGCACAGCATGGAAATTAACTCAGCAGACATGTCAAGAAAAGTTAATATGTTTTGTAACTATTCCCTTATTTAAGTAAATGAATGAGGTATGACAACAGAGAAAATGGAAACTTTTATATGTTATGTCGGATATCCTCATAAATATTATACAGAATTGTACCTATTTAGAGCTATATTTAGTTTATTTCAGTTCCCAAGTACTTCTCTGTTAGTGGTAACAAAACCATTTGACATAATCAAAGGCATGAGAAACTTGCACATTTCCTATTTTCTAAATATCCATGGAAACATGGAAAGTTTGTTTCTAAGTAATTCAAATTGAAACATTTATATCCATGAGTCAAAAATTTTCAAGGAAAAGCCCTTACCAATGGTAGCCACTGTAGAAGCCTCAAAGAGGGTCTGTGGAGAAATAATTTTCAGGACGTTACTAAAACTTTAAAAGGAAACAATGGTTTGCAACTCTTCTCAAACATTCTGACATTTGTTCAGCAAACCTGCATAAAATCACAAATTACCAAAAGACCAAAAGACATAGGGGCAGAATAAGGCCATTCAGCCCACCTAGTCTGCTCCATTATTCCATCACGGCTGATTTATTTTCACTCTCAAACCCATTCTCCTGCCTTCCTTTCTAACCTTTGACACCCTTCTACTTAAATTCTTCTTTAAATGTATCCAATGACTTTGCTTCTACAGCCATTTGTGGCAATAAATTCCACAGATTCACCACCTTCTGACTCAAGAAAATCATCCTTATCTCTGTTATGAAGCCATGTCCCTCTATTTTGAAACTGTGCCATCTGGTCCTGGACTGTAGAAAACATTCTCTCTCACATCCACTCTATCTAGGCCTTTCAACATTCAATAGGTTGCAATGAGATCCCCTCTCATAGTTCTAAATTCAAACAAGTGCAGATGAGGTGATATTTCTAGATAATGTCTTGTATAAAATAGGCCAAAGATGAAGATAGCCTCTTTTTTTATGATAAAATTTCAAAAGAAAACAAGTCACCAGCAGGGTGATGATAGGTTGGTTGATCGGAAATTCATCAAAATCAACAGGAATTTCCTCTCACGTGCAAACTGACCAGCATACAATCAAAGCTTTTAAGTTTATTCGCAACCTAGTTGTTAACAAACATCTATGTACAGGTATTCAAAAGGGACTGGTATACCAGCTGAATCAAATGCATAATATTGCATATATAGTTTTAATCCAAGGAGGAAGAGTGCTTAGGTGAGAAGAAATAAGTAATTCCAGTGAGAAGAATCAAGGCCATAAAGCAGGATCGTCATTTCAACGTGGATAAACTGTGCGTGGCGAGAACAGTCAGAACGATTACTTGTAAAATGCAGTGAATAAAGTCAGTTAAAGGCTAATTGGTAGAAACAAAACTGATGCTGCTGCAAGTAATTTTTTTCACTGCATTTGTGCATACTTAAGCTTGTACATATCACAAAACTTGACTTTGACTTTAAAGGAGCTTTTTTTAATGCAACAAGCCAACTAAATAAAGTTGCTTTTACTCCGTAGATCTGATTGTATAAAAGAAATTACCATGCAGTCACAGTAATTCGTTATGAAAGCAGTATAATGTTGCCTTTTATTGCAGCGGGACTGGAGTTCATGAGTAAGTAAACCTTGCAGCAATTTTGCAGGATTTTTACCAGTTTGGGTCTCTTTATATTTTATACTTTATTGTCGCCAAACAATTGATACTAGAACGTACAATCATCATAGCAATATTTGATTCTGCACTTCCCGCTCCCTTGATTACAAATCTCTTGTAATCAATATGGCATGTAAAAGCATAAGCGAACAAAATTTGACTAGAATAATTCTTCAGATATGAAGTTATTACAATGAGAAATCAAGGATGTATCTATACTCATTGGAATATAGCAGAATCAGAATTTATTGTACTGAAATATAAGATATAACTATAAGGCAACCGTTAGTCTTGCGAGACCATGGATCTGCGCCTGGAAAGTCTTCACTCTCCAGGGTGCAGGCCTGGGCAAGGTTGTATGGAAGACCGGCAGTTGCCCATGCTGCAAGTCTCCCCTCTCTACGACACCGATGTTGTCCAAGGGAAGGTCAAAGGCCAATACAGCTTGGCACCAATGTCGTCGCAGAGCAATGTGTGGTTACATGCCTTGCTCAAGATGTAACAATTCAGATACTATTTGTGTAGTTGGAGAATTTATTATGAGGGGTCAGCAATTAAAGACTGTGATGAAAACATATTTTCTTCAATCAGGGGCTTTCATATCCTCAGAACATGTTATCTCAGAAAACTATGAACTCTTAGTCAGATAATGTTCAAGATGGGAATTGCTGCATTTCTAGACTGTAATGATATCAAAGGTTATAGAATATGACAGGGAAGTACAGTTAAGGTTGTTGGATCCAACTGTTTAATTGTCATTTTCTTTGCATTCAACAATTAATTAAATGCTTATATTCTAAGAGCCTTTATATGTACAGCAGTTTAATATGCCTCCAGTGGTTATAAAAAGTATAATTCTGGAAGCTCCAGTAAGTATTTTCTTATTGGATTATTGTTATATATGGAATTTTCTTAACTTTTGGGTAGGTGTCATGTTCTTCAAGTAGTAAGTCACTGTTCTGGTCCTGTTCTCTTTGTTCTATCAACACTTAATAAAACAATTGTGAAGTAACAAGTTTTATGCCTCATTTCTGACTTCTAAAAGAACCTTGGATTTAAACACCAGAATTCAGTAAGGTAAAATTCCCATTCTTCTGTGATATTATAGATATTTAGAGAAATTGAATAAGTAGCTACTTATTGAGCATTTAGATAAAAGCACATCTGTAACTTGAGGAAACAGCCAGATACAGCACCAAATAAACAGTATAAAAAATGCTTAGAAAAAATTAATTTTTGTACACAGCCAAGCTTCCAACATAAACTCAATATCAGCTTAACTAAATGATAAAAAGTTTAAAAAGTATTTATGCAACCTTAATACAATGATTTGACTGAATACTTACAAACCCAAACAGAAGATACAAATTAACAGGATGTTGATGTCTGTAGATTGCCAGAGCAATTATGAGACCCAGAGATCCAAAAGCCGTTATCAACACCAATGAGGGACTAGAATAAGGAAGAGACAATAAGTACACATGTATTAACAAGTGTAATTTCTAAAAATTAAATTTGATATTAATTTGTTACAAGATAAAACTCTGCCAAATGAGAACATCTGGACTTTACTGATAAAATAATTGAAATTGGATAGGCTTTACTTATAGTAGTCATAGAAACAGGCCATTCAGCCCAACTGGTCCATACTGATCAGAGCATCCTCCCTCCAGTCCCATCATAACCCTCCAAGCCCTTACTTTCTCAGTACCTATCCAAGTGCCTCTTAAAGGTTGCAATTGTACTTGCTTCTCTCACTTCCTTTGATGACAACTCATTTCAGGTACTCACTACCCTCTGCGTAAAGAAGTTACCTCTCAGATCTCTTAAGGCTCTCCCCTCATATTTTCTGTCTGTGTCCTCCAGTTTTGTTTCCCCAACCCTGGGAAAAGACTAAGACAGTCTACCTTATCCATACCCCTCATGATTTTATAAACTTCCGTGAGGTCACCTTTCATTCTCTTACGTTCTATGCAACCAGTGTAGCCAATCTCTCCCCATAAATCAGACCCTCTAGTCATAGTCATACTTTATTGATCCCAGGGGAAATTGGTTTTCATTACAGTTGCACCATAAATAATAAATAGTAATAAAACCATAAATAGTTAAATAGTAATATGTAAATTATGCCAGGAAATAAGTCCAGGACCAGCCTATTGGCTCAGGATGTCTGACTCTCCAAGGGAGGAGTTGTAAAGTTTGATGGCCACAGGCAGGAATGACTTCCTATGACGCTCTGTGTTGCATCTCGGTGGAATGAGTCTCTGGCTGAATGTACTCCTGTCTCCACCCAGTACATTATGTAGTGGATGGGAGACATTGTCCAAGATGGCATGCAAGTTGGACAGCTCTAGTCCAGACAGCATCCTTGTAAATCTCTCATGCCCTCTCTCCAGCTTGACAATGTCTTTCCTATAACAGGACAACCAAAACTGCACACAATACTCCAAGTGCTTATACAACTGAAACATGATGTCCTTACTCCTAAACCCGATGCCCTGACTCATGACGGCCAATATGCGAAATGCCTCCTTCACACCAGCCTATCTACTTGCGCAGTCGCTTTCAGTGAACTGTGCGTCTTGTACTGCCAGACCCCTCCAACCTACAACACACATCTGCCATTCACTGTTTCGGTCGAACCTTGGTGACCGAATACATCACCTCACACTTTTCTTATCAAGTATTTGATGTACAAATGGTCACTGCAAATCTCACATTATTCAAAATAAAAAGGCAAAGAAGAAAGAAAAGTCAGTATCTATAAGGAGGAGAACTGAAAAAAAATTTACCTAGCGTGCACGAATTCCTTGACGGTGTTGCTATGCAGGAAAACTGCGGACATCACCGTAGTCAGAATAATTTGTACGGATAAGATGCTGTAAACTTTGCGCAGAAATCCTATCGAAGAAAAGAAACTAGAAGATTTTAGAGGGCACTATTGTATAATCAACAAAAGTTACCGAGAAGTGTAGATCAGTAATCTCAAAACTACAAGATGGTTTCAACTTTTGTTTACACTTGGGGAGTTAATTTTTCCCTACCATTCCCAACATCTCCAAGTGATACATTAATCTAGAATCCTGCTGAAGGGTCTCGACCCGGAACATCGACTGTACTCTTTTCCGTAGAGCCTGCTGAGCTCCTCCAGCATTTTGTGTGTGCTGCATTAATTTATCATCGCCCCGTGTTCCCTATCTCCATCCAGAATATTTAGCAGCTCAGAGAAAGACCCTTTGCCATCAACAACCTTTGGACAGTATATGTAAACAAATGCCTTGCAAGCATTGATTCTTACTTCCTGAACAAAGCTAATCATGTTTGTGGTTCCTAACACAGTATGCGGCTTATCTTGATACACCGATAGTACAGTAATGATAATCGGGTGAAAGTTTTGCCTCCCAGCCAACGAGGAGCGGTCACTGTACCGGCCCTATGGGCCGGATCCGAGATCTGGGCTCCACTCTAACGGCTTGCCGGCCTCCTCGGGCCCTTCGTCAACAGCTACGGCGCAATGGCAGTGTCCGGTCCCCGGGCCCTCTTGCTAAATATATTTTCCCTTTGTTACCCATGCGGATGTCAACGCTGGCCGTCGACACGCTGGTGCCATAGTTGAAGTCATCTTCTATCGAGGATCGAGGGTACGGATCCATAGTCAATTCCTCAGACGGGAATTCGACGCAACTGCTTCCGAGTCATTCACCCTGACCTCCTGACGTATCCAACCTAGCAACGGGACAGACCTGCGCCGGGCGTGTCTGCGAGACCAAATGCTCTGTGATTCTTAGCGCAGTGGATGCCTTTGGAAATGTGACAGGAGGTAGAAAAGAAAGGGAAGGAGAATGTCGTCTGTCGGCTGTCCTGTGGCTGAATTTTGAGCGTCATGGTTGACCTATCACCCTGTGTGAGTGGGGAGGTATTCTCTTTAAGTTTCTCGCTTCTTATTTCAAAGTTGTGCTCTCCAATTATAGACTAACATGCCCTGAGAGGTTACCTGTGATTGACCAAGCACTTGAGATATAACACAGATGTTAAGTCCACCCTGCGCCACCTCCAGTTTAAATTCCATGCGGAATATTTTGGAGGATCGAGAACCAAGATGAAGTCTGTATAAAGTACAGTGTAAAGTACTGTTAGGACAGCATAATCACTGTCTTTTCACATTACAACATCCTGATCATTGAGACATGAACTACACTCAGCCACTTGCAATGGGACCACATTGATAATATGCCTGATGACAGATCCTGAAACAGAGATATTGCTCCAAGCTCTGTAATGGCAAAGCGTTACCAGGAACATTGCATATATACTTCCAGGATATTCGCAAAGCTCTCTTGAAAAAACTTAACATCCCTACCAACTCACAGGTTCCTGGTCTAAATGGAAAAGGGAAGAAATCAAGAATCTTTATCAGATTGTTTCTTTATCATATAGAAATCAAACAAAAATAGGAGAAAACAAAAAAAAAGCTCAGTATCTCTCAGACCATCAGTTCACCTCAGATTCAGATTCATTCATTTATCACATGTACATTGAAATATTGGGGTGACAGGGTGGGGATATGTCTCTACTAAATGAGGCGTAAGGTGCTCCTTCCCTCTGCGTGTCTGCAGGTCATCCATGGGCAAGGTATAGCATCGGCTTAGCCCCCCCTCCTCCCAAACTCTGATCAGAGTTACGTGAAGCCATGGGAGCAGGTGGTGGATGGCCGCACGTGCAACGGGTGCATATCACAAGTCCTGGTTATGCAACCGCTGACGCCAGGCAGACAGTCTCTGAAGAGAATTGGTAATGACTGGGGTCACCTGTCTTGTAAAGACACTGCCCAGAAGAAGGCAATGGCAAACCACTTCTGCTGAAAAATTTGCCAAGAACAATCATGGTCGTGGTCAAGACACGGCACATAATGATGATGTTGATGTCATCAAAACATACGTGGAAATGTATCATTTGCATGAACAGCCAGGGGACAACCCACAAGCATTGCCACGCATTCTGGCACTAACATAGCATGCCCACAATGTTCAACAGAACAAAACAAGCAACAAGACACAACAAGAACAATAAGCCCTTTTCCTCCCTCCCACTCACCCACCCACACAAACAGGCCCCCAACCCCAAGACAAGCTTGTCAATCACCTCTTGCTCTACTTGTGTCAGTCAGTTCCCGCATAGTTCTGATTAGCTACCTCAGAATACACAGTTTTGGCATGGAAGAAACTCAACCTCTTATTCTGAAGGACTGCCTGGTATGTATATAAAATGAATTGAGCGAAACATTTGATATCGAACATTATTATTGATTACAGAAAGTTTGAAATTCCTCGACGCCTAGGTTAGGTTCAAACTGCACGCTCAGTTTTCTGTTTCCCTTTTCCATCTATTTTTCACCCTCTTAACTTTTAAGAGAAATAGATTGATCTGAATTAACGCAATGTCGATCTAAAAAAAATATATATTTAAACCTAATATGTTCGCACCATTCAGGCGGGACGAAATGAGAAGACTTGTTCCCAGGCTGTTGTAATGCGCTCTGCAGCCTGTGAAAATTCAAACCAGATTGTAATTCCTACTTGTTTAATAAGATGAGCAATTTCTATTGGCGTATGGGCTAGTGAGGCAGAACGGTAACTGCAATATCGGTGTTAAATATTGACTGCTGAAAACAAGGAAGTAGAGAGTAACGGAGGAGTGGCTTCGGATAAAGGTCTGCTCTGATAGTTGGACATGATGACGTCAGCTGGCGCCGATTTTCATTTCTTCGGGAAATGGCTGGCCGGCGCCTGCGGAATCGCAAAATTATTGTTGTTGAAGGTTTCATTCTGCCACCCAAAGAAGCAAGTAATAAGAAGAAGAAGAAGGGGGAAGAGGAGGGAGAAATAGAGTCGGACGCAGACGAGAATCTGGAACATGAGGATGACCTGCAGTTCCACGACCTCAAGGATATGATAGAGATTTCCCTCGGTGCAACTTCCATCAACGCCTCTAAGGTGGCCAAGCGGTTCGGTAATTAAACGATTTTACTTCACGTTTTAGGTTAAGTGTTGGGGTGGTGGTTTGCAATGTCGGCTGCTTAATGCCAGAGCTTGTTAATTGTCAATAGTTTATTTTTCTATTGATAAAAGTAGCGGGAGAGGCCCAGTAATGAGAGCTGCTGCCTAGCAGCCACCGGGATCTGCGTGGAGGTTGCACATTTTCTCATAGACCGCGCTGATTTTCTTCTGCGTCCTCCGATTCCATCCGACATCCCGAAGGTGTGCTGGTGGTTAATTGCCTACCCCAAAGTGGGAAAAAATAAAGTGGAGTTTAGAGTTATGTGAAAGTATACAACGCAGGGCAGAAGGGAATTCAGAGGGGGGGGTGTGGAATACCTTTCTTAGGAGTTGGCGTGGACCCAAATTGCCCAATAACCACCTTAAGTATCGTAATAAGTAAAGATGGAATTGTGTGTCATAATGAAATGAGATTGCGAGCGTTGTTTGAGAAGATCTGGCATGTCACCATAGAACATTGAACATTGACCTATCTGGGCAAGGCAGCAGCAAGCCAGACCAACAGCACTGTGGTCGGCTCTGAGCCTCAGGAGGGTAGGGTGAAGTCAGGCGGAGCAATAGTCATAGGGGACTCGATGGTTAGGGGGACAGATAGGAGATTCTGCGGCAGCAAAAGAGACATCAGGATAGTGTGTGGCCTCCCGGGTGCTAGGGTCCAGGATGTCTCTGAGCGGTTGCAGAATATTCTTGAAGGGGAGGGTGAGCAGCCAGATGTCGTGGTACATGTTGGTACCAATGGCATGTGCAGGAGGGCAGGGTTACAAGTTCTTGGACCCTTGGAACCTTTTCTGGGAAAGGGGTGACCTGTACAAGTGAGTTGTGTTGCAACTGAACTGAAGGGGAACCCATATCCTGGGAGGGAGGTTTGCTAATGTTATTGGGGAGGGTTTAAACTAGATTTGCAGGGGTTGGGTACCAAATTGAAGAGGCAGAGGATGGGGTAGTTGGCGCACAAGTAGTGACGGCTTGTAGGGAGTTTATGAGGAAGGATAGGCAGATGATGAAACAAAGAAGCATTCAGCTAGATGGTTTGAGATGTGTCTAGTTTAATGCAAGGAGTTTCATAAGCAAGCGTGGAACTATGATGTTGTGTCCATTACAGAGACTTGGACGACTCAGGGGCAGGAATGGCTACTTAGAGTGCCAGACTTTAGATGTTTCAGAAAGGACAGAGAGGGAGGCAAAACAGGTGGCAGAGTGGCACTGCTAATCAGGAATAGTATTGCAGCTGCAGAAAAGGAGAAATTTATGAAGGGATTGTCTACTGAGTCACTGTAGGTGTAAGTCAGAAACAGGAAGGGGGCAATAACTCTACTGTGTTTTTTATAGACCCCCCCCCAATAATAACAGAGACATCGAGGAGCTGATGGAGGCAGACTCTGGAACAGTACAATAATAATAGGGTTGTTGTGATGGGTGATTTTAACTTTCCTAATATTGACTGGCATCTCCTTAAAACAAGGGGTTCAGATGGGGTAGAGTTTGTTAGGTGTGTTCAGGAAGGTTTCCTGACAATATGTAGATACGCCAACTAGAGGAGAGACTGTCTTTGATCTGGTATTGGGAAATGAACCTGGTCAGCTGTCAGATCTCTCGGTGGGAGAGCATTTTGGAGGTACTGATCACAATTCTATCATCTTTACCATAGCGCTGGAGAGGGATAGGAACAGAAAATTTGGGAAAACATTTAATTGGGGTAGGAGGAAATATGATGCTATTAGGCAAGAACTTGGGAACATAAATTGGGAGCAGATGTTCTCAGGGAAAAGCACAGCAAAAATGTGGTAAATGTTCACGGAACATTTGCATGGCATTCTGCATAGGTATGTTTCATTGAGGCAGGGACAGCATGGTAGGGAAAAAGAACCATGGTGTACAAAGGATGTAGAAAATCTGGTGAAGAAGAAAAGAAAAGCTTATGAAAGGTTCAAGAAGCTAGGTATTGTTAGAGCTCTAGAAAATTACAAGGGTGCCAGGAAGGAGCTCCAGAATGAAATTAGGAGAGACAGAGGGGGGCCATGAGAAGGCCTTGGTGAGCAGGGTTAAGGAAAACACCAAGGCATTCAACAAGTATGAGGATGAGAAGTGACCCGATAGAGGTGTATAAGATGATGAGAGGCTTTGATCGTGTGGATAGCCAGAGGCTTTTTTCCAGGGCTGGAATGGCTAACACGAGGGGGCATAGTATTAAGGTGCTTGGAAGCAGGTACAAGGGGGATGTCAGAGGTAAGTTTGTTACATAGAGAGTGATGGGTGTGTGAAATGCACTGCCAGTGAAGGTGGTAGAGGTGGATACAATAGGATCTTTTAAGAGACTCTTAGGTACATGGAGCTTAGAAAAATAGAGGGCTATGTGGTAGGAAAATTCTAGGCAATTTCTAGAGTAGGTTAATTGGTCAGCACAACATTGTGGGCTGAAGGGCCTGTAATGTGCTGAAGATTTCTATGTTTCTATTACAGCACTTTGCAGGCCCTTCAGTCCACTATGTTGTGCAGACCTATTTACCCTTTGAGGACCTCTTAGTCGGGGTTGACCGTGGATGAATCGCCAAAGCTGTTTACGTGTTTCACAAGACAAGGTAATATGACATGGAGAGACAAGCTGTCGCCCATACAACAAGCTCTCCCTCCACACAACTGACGAATCAAAACAAATGCCGAGACTGATGCAGTTTTAACCTTTTAGCCTACTGTAAGATCAATCTAACTCTTCCCTCCTATAGAGCCGTCCAAATTTCTGTTGTCCATGTCTCTTAAATGTCCCTAATGTACCTGCCTTTCTGTACCACCACCCCTGGCAGTGCATTCCATGCACACACCGTTGTCTGTGTGTGTTTTTAAAAAAAAAACATGTACTTTTGCCATTCCCCTGATACTTTTCTCCAATCAACTGAAAGTATGTGCCCTTGTATTAGCCATTTCCACCCTGAGAAAAAGTCTTTGGCTGTATACTTGAAAACTGGATAGAGAAAACATTTTAGCAATGAAGCTTTATTTGGGCTGAGGTTAAATACAAATACAAATTAAATAATGTACAATGTGATGAATTATTGAATAAACTCGTCTCAGGCTTCCAGCCGGGTACAGGTATCAATCTTAACCGACGGTTCAATGCCAACTCTGCCATCTTCTTTAGGGATGATTATCACGCAGTAATCAGAATTTTAAAAGTTTTCATTTCCTGTGAGAGAATGGGTATCTACAGCATGAAAACAAGTAGTTGAATGAGGCCAAATAGGGGAGGAAAGCTATTCAACTGTTTATCAATTTTCTTACAGTTAAATTGAAAGACCTTCGCTCTGGTGACACTTACAAAGTGGTAGGACGGTTCCAGTTTACTTCTCCTTGGTGGAAAGTGACAGCAAAAATCTTCTGTCATCAGAAAAAATGGTATCTTCAGGGGTATCCTTCTTATGCTCTGAGGATCCTGACTGAAAAGGAACATGATATTGTCAGCCTTTTCTTAACAAAATGTGGCATCCACTCAGATCACGTAAATATATTTTTTGAATACTTGACTTGCCATGGTCTTCAATTTCCAGAAGTATTGAACACTTTACAACAGATTGCAGACAAGGAAAAGAAAAAGGATGAAAATAAAAGTCGTTTTCAAAGTTGCATAAATCGCCACATATTTAATTCAGGTAAGTCTGGGTACTTATAAGCCACTTTTAGGAAAGTTTTGGAGTTGTTTGGTGTGATTGAACTGTATGAGATTGGAAAAACTGTTTAAAAAAAAAAAAAAAAATGTTGGGTGGATTTTGGTTAATTGGGTCATCAGTTAATCAGGCAACCACTTACTTAGGACAACTCTTAAGGAGCAAAAGCTGATTAGAAAATAGCCAGAACATCCTTTGTTTGGGACACTATACTGCTTAATTGGGACAGGATACTGTTACCAAGAAGTTTCTAACTAGCAGCAGTTGCATGCACTTGTGTAGCAGTTAGATATTACACCATATATAGAGTGAATGATTTTTAAATAGCACCAGTTGCATGTGTTTGTGTTCAAAAAGCAGTGATTTTTGTCATTGATAGTGGGTGAGAAATAAGCAGTAAGATAATTCAGAACTGTTTCCTCACTGTGGTTTCAAGTATTCAGGCTTGGGGAAGTGAGAAATGGCCAGGAGTGAAAATGAAACTATTTCACTATTTCAGCAAGTTGGGAACTAGGAAGAATTTGAAGGTATCGACAATCATCTTGTATGTTATATTGAAAGTGAAGATTTGGAGACGCAACAGTTTCTTGCTAGCATCAGTCACGTGCACTTGTGTGTCCGTTAGACACTACACTGCGCTTAGAGCAAACAGTTTTTAAATGGTGTTAGTAGTATATGCTTGTGTGGTGTTATCATTTGGGCTGACCGACATCGAATTAAAAAGCAGTGAATTTTGATACTACTCGTGCGGGAAGGCAATGAAGTCAATCCATTATCTGCACAGTGTCTGCACTGATTTTGTTTATTTACAGTCAATCAAAAGAACAAGGCAACATATACTGTTGATAACTGTTAGGAACTAATACAGAGCTTTATAGTACTGTGGAAACATTGGTTCTAATTAGTTCTGTATTTCATTGAAATACATAATTTGTTATTTTGTTAAATTGTGGTTTGTCTTTTTTAAATCATTTCCTTGAAACTTAGGCTAATTGGGGCAGCCACTGAATTTGGCCAAAATATATTTGCTCTGTTGTTTTCCAGTTAACCAAAATCCACTGTATTTGTATATAGTTGCTGCTTTTGTTGTGCCATTGAAAGAACTTGTGAAGGTTATAAAGGCCAAGTGACTATTTAGAAGATGCAACAAATTTCAGATTAACTGAACAACCTGAAATTTGTCACCAATTAATATAATCTTTAAAAATATAAATCTTGGTCCAATAAATCACTGACAGCAATTAAAGTTTTATTTTGATGACCTGGTTATTCCTATAAAAGCAGTTATCAGTTGCCAAAAGGATACTGCTTGTGTATGCTTTTAGCTTACAGGTTCGGTCCTCAAGGTGAAGTCTTTCTAATTGAAGTATTGCATATTCCCTGCTGTTGTCTGTAAAGAGTTTGTATGTTCTCCCTGTGACCGCATGAGTTTCCTCCCACAGTCCAAAGATGTACCAACTGGTAGACTTATTGGTCATTGTAAATTGTCCTGTGATTAGGCTAGGGTTAAATTGGGGTTTGCTGGGCAGTGTGGCTCGAAGGGCCAGAACAGCCTGTTCTGCGTTGTATTTAAATAAAATAAAAAAATTTTTAAAATGTGTGCAGTGTTCAGAAATATATTGCATATAAAAGTTTAAAGAATTTGTGGAACAAACATGATGCACTAAATAACTTGCTCCTTTCACTAAGCAATTTGAGGCCATGAAACATAGAAAATCATAGAGCAGCAGCAGCAGGGCCTAGAGTCAGTGTATTTGGGAACGGGTGCGGGCACTTCACCCGGGTGCTTTACACAATGTCCATCCAGCTAGCCCAATTTCTTATGTTCAGCTTTGCCTTTTGAGCACTTCCCCTCTGTGTACATATCCAACTGCTTTTTAAATGGTACTATTGTTCCTGCAGCAGTTCATTCCATATAGTCACCACCTTCTGTGTAAAGAAGTTGCCCCAAGAGGTCCTCTTTAGATCTTTCCCTCTCACCCTAAGTCAATGCCTACTAGTTTTTGTCTCCCTACTCTGTCAAAAAGAATGCTACCATCCACCTTATCTATGCCCCTTGTAATTTTAAACATTTCTACAAGGTTTCTGATGTTCCAAGGAATAAAGATCTAGTCTCGCCAAACTCTCCCTGTATCTTGTGTCCTCTAGTCCTGGAAGCATCCTTGTAAATCTTTTTTGCACTCTTTCCATTTTAACTTTCATTTAACAGGGGGACAAAATTTGTAACATAATGTCCAAACAACTAAACTCAATGTCCTGACTGATAGGCTAGTGTGCCTTCTTCCACCACGTTCTCTACCTGTGACGCCGCTGTCAACCAACAATGAACTTGTACTCCCAAGTGCTTGTGTCACTACCCTCCCTGGTGTCGTACCATTCCTAGTTTTAATCCTGTGCCAGATTGACTGTACAAAATGCATTACCTCATGATTAAAGATTAGCCTTATTTATCACATGTACATCAAAACATACAGTTCCTCCCTCACTACCATTCAGGGCCCCAGACAGTCCTTCCAGGTGAGGCGACACTTCACCTGTGAGTCGGCTGGGGTGATATACTGCGTCTGGTGCTCCCGATGTGGCCTTCTATATATTGGCGAGACCTGGCGCAGACTGGGAGATCGTTTTGCTGAACACCTACGCTCTGTCTGCCAGAGAAAGCAGGATCTCCCAGTGGCCACACATTTTAATTCCACGTCCCATTCCTATTCTGATATGTCTATCCACGGCCTCCTCTACTGTAAAGATGAAGCCACACTCAGGTTGGAGGAACAACACCTTATGTTCCGTCTGGGTAACCTCCAACCTGATGGCATGAATATTGACTTCTCAAACTTCCGCTAATGCCCCACCTCCCCCTTGTACCCCATCCATTATTTATTTATATACACACATTCTTTTTCTCCCTCTCCTTTTTTTCCCTCTGTCCCCCTCACTATACCCCTTGCCCCTCCTCTGGGCTTTCCCCCCCTGTCCCTTTTCATTCTCCCTGGGCTTCCTGTCCCATGATCCTCTCATATCCCTTTTGCCAATCACCTGTCCAGCTCTTGGCTCCATTCCTCCCCCTCCTGTCTTCTCCTATCATTTTGGATCTCCCCCTCCCCCTCCCCCTCCCACTTTCAAATCTCTTTCTAGCTCTTCTTTCAGTTAGTCCTGATGAAGGGTCTTGGCCCGAAACGTTGACTGTACCTCTTCCTAGAGGTGCTGCCTGGCCTGCTGCGTTCACCAGCAACTTTTATGTGTGTCTCAGTGAAATGCATCGTTTTGTGTCAACAACAAAAACATCTGAGGGCATGTTAGGGGCAGCCTGCAAGTGTCGCGATGCTTCTGGTACCAACATAGCATGCCCACAACTTACTAACCCTAACACATACGTCTTTGAAATGTAGGAGGAAACCAGAGGACCTGGAGGAAACTCACATGTCCGGGGGAGAACTTGTAGTCAGAGGCAAGAATTTAGCCCTTATTGATTTGTCTGATTGATTTTACACCTGGTGCCCTTAAATCTTATAACTATAGATTTAAGTTTAAGTCACTTAAATCAATATTGAAATCCATTTGCCACTCCTCGGTCCACTAGCCTAACTGATTACGATCCCCTTGTAATCAGTATTGGCTTACTACTTCATCATCATCAACATGGCATAATTTAAGGTCTTTGGGCCTTTTGAGCCTATTATTATTCAGTACAAATCTAACCCAACTCCTTGTCACCCTGTGCCATAATCTTTGATTCCCTTTCATATTCAAAAATTCTGCCTTGAATTTACTGAACAATTGTGTCCTGAGACATTTCCAGGTGTCCACAATGAAGCAAGAGGTTTTTCCTCATTACTCTTTTATAATCTTATAGTTTATTCGGTGACTGAATTCTGTTTCTACTTTCTTTAGGTACAATCTACATCCACCCAATATCTACCCATTTAAAACATTAAATATTTCTGTTAGATTGTCTCATTCTTTTAAACACTGTGGCAGGTAGGAATGATCATTCTCTCCATCTCAGATAATTGACCATTTAAAGACAAAGATAACATTATATGGAATTTTGAAGATTTCATATGAATCGGATTATTGATTTTGTTGAAGATAATTTGTAGTTGCGTATTTATAAGTAATTTTAAAACAGGCAATGCAAGTGATTGAAGTATAGTAAAGTTTTATAATGTCAGGCACTGAACCTAATGGGATTGTTAGTATTAATCTGTCTCTGTATATTTATGTGTGTGTAAAATAAAGCTTGAGCTTCAAGGTAATAACTGATAATTTAGTTGAAGGTCAGAATGTGCTGAAAGGTTTGAAGTTCCAAAGCCTGATGAAGTATCTGCCACAGCTTCTGCCACGGTCCTTTTTGCATATTTTGGACACGAGCAATAATGCCCTTGAGAATCTGGAGCAGATGATTTGTACAGAAGTGTGGAAGTTGGGATTCCGTTCTGTAAGTTTTTCCCAGATATCACAATACACTATTTATTCTTAATTTTTATACTCTCGATTTTCATCAGGAGTGAGTTAATTGCTCTTCTGAGATTAATTTATTATTTGGCTTTAAGATAATCGAGCTGCAAAATCACATTTGAAAATTATTTTCTGGTAATTGCTTAATCTTTTAATCACTTGGAGATGAAAAATAAAGATTTGAGTGGGCAGGGGTCTCGGCGGTGATGAGATAACTGTCTCACTAATTATTTGCAAGTGGATTTGCAGAATATGGTGATAAAAATTTGAAAATCAGCAAAATATATTAACCTTGCTGTGAGAGAACCAAAGTTGGGGGTGGGGGGGAGGTGGGTAAAAATGTGACAAGAATTGTGGAAAGATGAACAAGAATGAGAGAATGTCTTAAACAAAAACTACCAAGGATGATCAATTGGTTTTGCCAAAACTGAAAATTGTTGCACCTTATTTACTTTCTGATGAATGGTTGTTGCAACTCAGATACATTTGCTTTCATTATTAATGATTGGCTCAAGAAATACTTTATGAAAAATATTACTTCTTCCTAGATTCTCTCTAAGGAGTTTAACCTTATTGGTTGTGAGGCAAGGTTGTCAGCCTTTGAAGAAGCTGATCTTCTTCAGACAATTCCAGAGATACAGAAACATGCTCTCATAATTTATGATAAACTCAAAGAAACCTGTTGGAGTAATGGACACACTTATGTAAGAATTGATGAGTTGACTGGATTACGCCCAACTGAGATTAGCATTGAAAGTGAATGGGATTCGTTAAATTTTTTGAAGGAATCAAAGATTATTGTAATTGAAAAGAAGCGAGTATACCTTGAGCATTTGTACAACTATGAGAAAGAAATTGCTATGTGTATAAAGGATCTTGTGGATAAACCACCATGGCATATTTCTCTCAATGTGGAAGAAGTTCTAAGAAGTGCATTCACCCCACCCCAGATGGAATGCTTCTCTAAGGGGAAAGAGTTTGAGAGTACAGAGGACAGTGAAAGAGTTAATTTGGATCCGGATCAGATTCGAGCTGCTAACATGATGTGTGAAAATCCTGTTACAGTTATAAGTGGTAAAGGTGGTTCTGGGAAAACCACACTTGTCAGTCTTATTTTCAAGGCAGCAGTTAAAAATATGCACATTGCAGAGAAAGAAGAACTTTTGCAAGCATGTGAAGATCTTGAGCAGGATCAATCTGCTCCTGAATGCTGGGATATTCCAACAAGTAAAATTCCAAACGCTGACCAGGTTGAAAAACAGAATGTCAGCAAAGCAACTGTGCTGTTCACTGCCCCAACTGGAAGGGCAGCATCTCTTTTGAATAAAAAAACTGGATTTCCTGCTTATACTTTACACCAGGTAATTGCTACTGAGAATTTTGTTGTCGCTACTTCAACATTTGTTTATGCTTAGTATGATGCAAATAGTTGACCTTTAAAAGGAACACACCACCAATCACCAAGTTTGAGGTTAAACTTAGTGTGGATATTATAAAATGTTTATTATTGTAGGCTTTCTGCAAAATTTGATGTAATATTGATGTTTACATTTTTTAAAAAATATTAATTTGTTTATTATATGCTGTACCATATGACATGGGCCATTATGGTGTTTCCATGACCATGATTGTTCCTGGCAAATTTTTCTACAGAAGTGGTTTACTATTGCCGCCTTCTGCTAGTGTCTTACCTTAAAATACCTTAAAATATTTTGTTGTATATTGTTGATTGGACAGTGATATTATTTGACACTAACTTTAGTTTCTCTTCCTGATTTTGTAGGATCAATCAATTATGGTTGTGTTGCGACTAAAAAGCTAGGAAATTGTGTGTTAGGAAGCCTATAATGGCTGCTTGAAGTGACTGATGGGTATCAAGAAATTTGCCTGGAAAAGTCTTGCATATAATTACAGTCAAGACAGCATTATCTATATTAACGTTTAATCTATGTCACCTTTGACAAATGCAATTTAAGTAATAAAAATGGCTGACAAAGTCAAGTGACTGAAAAGTAGTCAAATGGTGGAACAGGACGCCTTTTAGATGGTTGGAAAGATGAAAATGCAGAAGATGACTTGACACAACAACAGGTTTTCCTCAACAGGAGATCCAGATTGTAACCACCTGGAAGAAGGGAGAGTCAAATGATGTTGATGCATATTTGGTGTACTTGACTTTGCAACAGATGATGTTGCTTCCCGGTACAGTGGATTCCAGTTAATTGAGACACACATCAGTACAAGTTCATTTTGAAGCAGCTGCCCCAATTCGCCGAAGTTTCATGGAAATAGTTAAAAAGATACAAAAATGATAAACTACTGTTCAACTAACAAATTATGTATTTAAATGAAATACGGAATAAATTAGAACACTAACAATACTACTACAGTACTATTAAATTGTGTATTAGTTTCAATAATTATTGACAGGGGAATTCATTCAAAGAACGCTGATGTGTTCTTTTGATTAACGTAAATGAACAAAATCAGCGCAGGCACCTAGTGCAGATAGTGGACAACCTTCAAAGAGTGCTTTTGATGATCTCATCCTGCAAATCTTCATTTTCATTGTAACATTCAAGATGATTGCCAATACCTTCAAATTTTTTGTGGTTTATAATTTGTTGAAGTAGTGAAGTTGTTTCATTTTCACTCCTGGCTGTTTCTGGCATCTCCAAGGCTAAATGCTTGGAACTGAAGTGAGCAAAACATTTTTGAATTGTCTTGCTGCTTTTTGCTTGACAACTATCAGAGATAAAAATCACTGCTTTCTGAACACAATCATGCAAGTGGCAGTATTTTAAAAACTGTTTAGACATTACACTGTGCTTAAAATAATGGCCACACAAAGTGCACACAACTGACGCTAGGTAGAGCATGTTCGGCAACCATCTCCTGCTCCAATTAAGTGGCATAGTGTACCAAATAAATGAAGAGAATCACAGCTATTTTCTCAATTGTTTTCATTCTTTAAGAGTTGTCCCAAATAAGTGGCTGCCCTGATAAACCGATGGCTCAATTAACGGGAATCCACTGTATACTGCCAGATCCGTAAGTGTTTGAAACACATGATAAATAGTGGTGTATGGATACAGTCAGCGTTATCTGCCTAGCATTCCTTCCAAGGGTTTGTTAATAGCAATTTACAGATGCAAAGCCATTATTCTAATATTGTGAATGTCGCTGAAAGGCTGTATGTGGCATAATGCCACTTAGACAGGTTGATGGAAACCTGGAAGAAGCAAGGCAAAAGTGTGAAAATTGTTTTGTTATCTTAAAATGTTGTTAAAATATTATTATAGATTTATTTTTATGTTTATTGTTTTGTACATAGAAACTTCAACCCGAGGACCAGATACAACATATTTTGTGTGGCAGACAAAGGAGTACCTGTCATGGAGAAAATGTCAGGAAATTGGTTGAAAATGTAAATGTGACATTCAGGTTCAGTTTTAATTTAATTGACAAGCCATCAGAGGAAAATCTGCAGGACATGTCTGCCCAGAAATCTGTACAAATTAATCTTTCTCTATTTTCATTTCATGGTATAGTTCGTTTATCATAAGCACCTTCAGTAATTAGACTTGGAATATAAATTTTAAAATAGTAAAGGCATCCGTTAGTCTTGTGAGACCATGGATCTGCGGCTGGAAATTCCTCACTCTCCAGGGCGCAGGCTTGGGCAAGGTTGTATGGAAAACCGGCAGTTGCCCATGCTGCAAGTCTCCCCTCTCCACGACACTGATGTTGTCCAAGGGAAGGGCATTAGGACCCATACAGATTGGCACTGCTGTCGTTGCAGAGCACTGTGTGATTAAGTGCCTTGCTCAAGGACACAACACGCTACCTCGGCTGGGGCTCGAACTCACGACCTTCAGGTCGCTAGTCAAACGCCTTAACCACTTGGCCACGTACATCATACTTTAAATCAATTAATATCTTGATCTAATTTTGCCATTTCTGATTTTTCCAGGTCTCCAATCTTGCCTCCAATACTAAAGCAAACTACGAGAAAGCTTGGTCATGTCTTAATCCTTTTTTGTTTTCCTTTTGCCCTGCCATAAGTTCAAATTCAGTTTCTTGTCATTCACCTGTATGCATGTATACTGCCAAATAAAACAATATCCTCCTGACCAAGGTGCACAATGCAATATATTTAACTCACATATCAACATATAAAGTAATATTACCACAAGTAAGTTAACAAATAATAAGGTGCATTTATGAGACAAGTTAAAAAGTAGACAGTATAATGTTATTGGCACTTCATACATGATGATACCTGGGTGATGGCAGGGAGTTCTGTAGTTTTATGGCCTGGGGAAGGAGCTGTTTCCCATCCTAACAGTTTTTGCCCTTCTGCCTCTTGGTAGGGGGTCAGAGAGATTGTTGGACAGATAGGATGGATCATTATCAATGCTAAGGGCTCTGTGTAAGCAACACTCTGGATAAATATCTCTGTTGGGTGGAAGAGAGACCCTGATGATCCTCTCAGCAGTGCTCACAATCCTTCATAGGGACTTGTGATCAGATACCTTGTAATTGTGATGCAGCTGATCTGGACATTCTTCATAATGTTGTACTAATGATCTACTTTATCTCTGTAAAGATGCTGCTGGTAGTTCCTGCACTTTTACTTAACTTCATAATTGGATTGATTTTGTATTGGCAAGCAATTAACATTGGTTCTGAATCTTAACCTACCTTTTAACTTCTTTTGTAAAAATATTCCTCATTCCTCTGTTTAAGAAGGTGGGAAAGTGTTGAGACAAACAGAACGGTGAAGGAACCTTAGTTGGAATTGTTATCTATTTCTTATTCCTCCCTCCTTAAGCTTCTCGTGATCATTTGAACTCTTTTGTTCCATCAGTAATTGAGTGCTGTTTTGAGATCTGATATGGGCTGTTCTGCATTTCTCTCGTAAAACTGAGAATGAACTGGTAATCAATTATGTTGTCATGCCCTAATCTTTGTCTTTTTTTGTAACTTTGTTATTTTATTAATATTTGGCCAGAGCTGTATTGAACAGGTAATAGAATATATCATTAAATGAAGTGCGCTTAATAGTTGATCTGATAAATCTAAAGATATTTTAGATAGTTTGAACTTGATGGAATCTTCAATTTTATGAGCACTTAAATAGTTAGCTCAAGCTTGATGCAGTCTACTCCTTGTAAATTGATTGGTTATTTATTGGCTGACGAGGAATTACTCAGACTCAGACAATGTTGTGTGGTGGCTTGGTCCTGAATGTTACCTATTCATTTAAAGTAAATCCTAGATAGTCAAAGACCCAGTAACGTTATAAGAGAAGTTCTTTTCTAATTAAAAGGGGAATTTGAGAAAATTTCCCCAATTACCATCCCTCATGGGCTGGTTTAACTGTCAAGAAGTTATTTAGATTTATAACAGGGCTGTGTGGTGAATATTGCTATAAATATCGCTGTTATAAAACCTGCTCGTTTTCTTAATATTTAATTAGTTAAAATTTAACACATTTTGCTGAAGTTACAGGATTTATCAGAAGTAGATATCCACAGCAAGCTTTATTTCCTTCATTTGTAGTGTAAAGCTTGTGTGCTGCTGGGACCTCTATATGCAGATGAGATATATATACATTTAGAAATATGATGGAAAGGAGGGGGAAATTCCAAACACCCACCTGGATGTTTCATCATAGTTTTAAGGATACAAAAATTGGTCAATTAGTTTATCATTGTCACATGTACTGAGGAATAGTGAAAAACTTGTCTTGAATACTGTTCCTACCAATCAATTCATTGCAACAGTGCATTGAGGTAGTACAAGGTAAAAAGATAAATAATGAGTGTTGAGTGAAGTGTTGAGGTACAGAGATATTGCACCGCAGTCAGACAATAGGTGCAAGATCCTAATGAGGGAGATTGAGAGGTCACGTCCATCTTACTGCACTAGGGAAGCATTCAATAGTTTATAACAGTGGGATAGTAGCTGCCCTTGAGGCCGGTGATATGCACTTTCAGGCTTTTGTATCTTCCACTCTACGTCCCACAGTTCCCAAGGAGGCATTGCAGTGTGCATACTGAGGCACCTGGCAAGGTCCAATAAAAAGAGATTCAGTTTAAATGGAGCGGCCATTGTTTAAATGGATCAGTGTTCGAGTGGGGAGTTTAGGCTTTGGCTCAGAGAGGTTTCAGCGAGAAGAAGTGGAATCTATAGGTAGATTTTATCATTTAATTCTTTATTTCTTATTGCACAGTTAAAGCTGTGGGGATGCCAGGCAGGATAGTGGATTGCTCCTCTTGCAGGATGTGGGACCTCCATTGTCCCTGATGACTACACCTGCAGGATGTGTATCTAGCTGTGCAGCTTTCAGATTGTAGGAAGTAATGACCTACAAACCCTGCCAGAGGCGACATGTACTCTAACTTCACTCAGAATTGCTTTATCGCTGTTACGACAGTCTTAGAAACATAGAAACATAGAAAATAGGTGCAGGAGTAGGCCATTCGGCCCTTCGAGCCTGCACCGCCATTTATTATGATCATGGCTGATCATCCAACTCAGAACCCCGCCCCAGCCCTCCCTCCATACCCCCTGATCCCTTTAGCCACAAGGGCCATATCTAACTCCCTCTTAAATATAGCCAATGTACTGGCCTCAACTGCTTCCTGTGGCAGAGAATTCCACAGATTCACCACTCTCTGAGTGAAGAAGTTTTTCCTAATCTCGGTCCTAAAAGGCTTCCCCTTTATCCTCAAACTGTGACCCCTCGATCTGGACTTCCCCAACATCGGGAACAATCTTCCTGCATCTAGCCTGTCCAATCCCTTTAGGATTTTATACGTTTCAATCAAATCCCCCCTCAATCTTCTAAATTCCAACGAGTACAAGCCCAGTTCATCCAGTCTTTCTTCATATGAAAGTCCTGCCATCCCAGGAATCAATCTGGTGAACCTTCTTTGTACTCCCTCTATGGCAAGGATGTCTTTCCTCAGATTAGGGGACCAAAACTGCACACAATACTCAGGTGTGGTCTCACCAAGGCCTTGTACAACTGCAGTAGTACCTCCCTGCTCCTGTACTCGAATCCTCTCGCTATAAATGCCAGCATACCATTCGCCTTTTTCACCGCCTGCTGTACCTGCATGCCCACTTTCAATGACTGGTGTATAATGACACCCAGGTCTCGTTGCACCTCCCCTTTTCCTAATCGGCCACCATTCAGATAATAATCTGTTTTCCTATTTTTGCTACCAAAGTGGATAACTTCACATTTATCCACATTAAATTGCATCTGCCATGAATTTGCCCACTCACCCAACCTATCCAAGTTACTCTGCATCCTCTTAGCATCCTCCTCACAGCTAACACTGCCACCCAGCTTCGTGTCATCTGCAAACTTGGAGATGCTGCATTTAATTCCCTCATCCAAGTCATTAATATATATTGTAAACAACTGGGGTCCCAGCACTGAGCCTTGCGGTACCCCACTAGTCACCGCCTGCCATTCTGAAAAGGTCCTGTTTATTCCCACTCTTTGCTTCCTGTCTGCTAACCAATTCTCCATCCACATCAATACCTTACCCCCAATACCATGTGCTTTAAGTTTGCACACTAATCTCCTGTGTGGGACCTTGTCAAAAGCCTTTTGAAAATCCAAATATACCACATCCACTGGTTCTCCCCTATCCACTCTACTAGTTACATCCTCAAAAAATACTATGAGATTCGTCAGACATGATTTTCCCTTCACAAATCCATGTTGACTTTGTCCGATGATTTCACCGCTTTCCAAATGTGCTGTTATCACATCTTTGATAACTGACTCCAGCAGTTTCCCCACCACCGACGTTAGGCTAACCGGTCTATAATTCCCCGGTTTCTCTTTCCCTCCTTTTTTAAAAAGTGGGGTTACATTAGCCACCCTCCAATCCTCAGGAACTAGTCCAGAATCTAACGAGTTTTGAAAAATTATCACTAATGCATCCACTATTTCTTGGGCTACTTCCTTAAGCACTCTAGGATGCAGACCATCTGGCCTTGGGGATTTATCTGCCTTCAATCCCTTCAATTTACCTAACACCACTTCCCTACTAACAAGTATTTCGCTCAGTTCCTCCATCTCACTGGACCCTCTGTCCCCTACTATTTCTGGAAGATTATTTATGTCCTTAGTGAAGACAGAACCAAAGTAATTATTCAATTGGTCTGCCATGTCCTTGCTCCCCATAATCAATTCACCTGTTTCTGTCTGTAGGGGACCTACATTTGTCTTTACCAGTCTTTTCCTTTTTACATACCTATAAAAGCTTTTACAGTCAGTTTTTATGTTCCCTACCAGTTTTCTTACATAATCTTTTTTCCCCTTCCTAATTAAGCCCTTTGTCCTCCTCTGCTGAACTCTGAATTTCTCCCAGTCCTCAGGTGAGCCACTTTCTCTGGCTAATTTGTATGCTGCTTCTTTGGAATTGATACTATCCCTAATTTCTCTTGTCAGCCACGGGTGCACTACCTTCCTTGATTTATTCTTTTGCCAAACTGGGATGAACAATTGTTGTAGTTCATCCATGCAACCTTTACATGCTTGCCATTGCATATCCACCGTCAATCCTTTAAGTGTCTTCTGTCGGTCAAACCTGGACTTTTTGTATAGTTCTGGATCACTGGTCTTGAATGCCATAGATCTAGCCCTCAGCAGACTACGAATTTATGTATTAATCCATTGCTTTTGGTTTGGGTATATCTGGTATGTTCTCAAAGCCACACTCTCATCCACACAGGTCTTGAAGTTGGTGACAACTGTGGCATATTCATTCAGAGTCAAAGATGAATCCCTGAATATTGTCCAGTCGATTGATTCAAAGCAGTCCTGTAGGTGCTCCTCCACTTCCCTTGACCATATCTATTTGGTTCAAACTGCTGGTGCTGTGGTCTTTAGTCTCTGCCAGTACACTGGAGTAGAAGCACAGGCAGGTGATCAGACTTCCTATGTACAAAATCAGGAATCGAAAGATTGGGCATGGTGGGATTAATGTTCTGAACTGTGTATATTTCAATGTAAGGAGTATTGTAAGAAAGGTGGATGAGCTTAGGGTATGGATCAGCACATGGAATTATGATATTATAGTGATTAGTGAAACTTGGTTGCAGGAAAGACAGGACTGGCAGCTCAATGCTGCAGGATTCTGTTGCTTTAGGTGTGATAGAGCTGGAGGGGTGGTATTACTAGTCAGAGAAAATGACAGGAGGTATGTCATCTGCTGAAGGCTAGATCTGTGGCATTCAGGTCTGGCAACCCAAGTTTGTACGAGAAAACTAGGTATGACTTATGGAGGGCTATTTCAAGGGCAAAGAAACAATTTCGAACAGGGTTGGAGGCGACATCAGATGTACGACAGCTCTGGCAGGGTTTGCTAAACATTACTTCCTACAAAGTGAAACCCAAAAACAGCATGAATGGCAGTGATGCTTCACTATCAGATGAACTCAACGCCTTCTACACCCACTTTGAAAGGGAGAATATGACTGCAGCTGTGAAGATCCCTGCTGCACCCAGTGACCCTGTGGTCTCTGTCTTAGAGGCCGATGTTAGGCTTCTTTAGAGGGGGTGAACCCTCGCAAGGCAGAAGGTCCTGGTAAGGCTCAGAAAACTTGTACCAGCCAACTGGCGGGAGTATTCAAGGAAATTTTCAACCCCTCACTGCTACGGGTGGAAGTTCCCACTTGCTTCAAAAAGACAAGAATTATGCCAGTGCCTAAGAAGATTAATGTGAGCTGCCTAAATGATTATCGCCTGGTAGCACTCACATCGACAGTGATGAAATGCTTTGAGAGGTTGGTCATGACTAGGCTGAAACTCCTGCCTCAGCGAGGACCTGGACCCACTGAAATTTGCCTATCACCACAATAGATCAACGGCAGACACAATCTCAATAGTTCTTCACGTGGCCTGAGACCACCTGGACAACACAAGCACCTACGTCAGGGTGCTGTTCATCAACTATAGCTCAACATTTAACACCATCATTCCCACAATCCTGATTGATAAGTTACAGAACCTGGGCTTCTGTACCTCCCTCTGCAATTGGATCCTCAGCTGGCTAACTGGAAGACCTCAATCTGTGCATATTGGTGATAATATCTTCTCCATGCTGACGATCAACACTGGTGCACCTTGGGTGTGTGCTTAGCCCACAGCTCTACTCTTTCTATACCCATGACTGTGTGGCTAGGCATAGCTCAGATACCATATATAAATTTGCTGACGACACAACCATTGTTGGTAGAATCTCAGATGGAGATGGAAGGGCGTACAGGAATGAGATATACCAACTAGTGGAGTGGTACTGCAGCGACAACCTATCATTCAACGTCAGTAAGACGAAAGAGCTGATTGTGGACTTCAGGAAGGGTAAGACAAAGGAACACATACCAATCCTCATAGAGGGATCAGAAATGGAGAGAGTGAGCAGTTTCAAGTTCCTGGGTGTCAAGATCTCTGAGGATTTAACCTGCTCCCAACATATTGATGCAGCTATAAAGAAGGCAAAACAGTGACTACTTCATTAGGAGTTCACAGAGATTTGGTATGTCAACAAAAACACTCAAAAACTTCTATAGATGTACAATGGAGAGCATTCTAACAGGCTGCGTCACTGTCTGGTATTGGGGAGGGGTGCTACTGCGCAGGACTGAAAGAAGCTGCAGATGGTCGTAAATGTAGTCTGTTCCATCTTGGGTACTAGTCTACAAAGTACCCAGGACAACTTCAGGGAGTAGAGTCTTAGAAAGGTACCCTCCAGCACCCAGGGCATGTCCTTTTCTCACTGTTACCATCAGGTAGGGGATACAGAAGCCTGAAGGCACACACTCAGCGATTCAGGAACAGCTTCTTCCCCTCTGCCATCCAATTCCTAAATGGACATTGAACCAATGAGCATTACCTCACTTTTTTAATATATGTTATTTCTGTTTTTGCACGATTTTTAATCTATGCAATATACATATACTTTATTTATATTTTCCTTCTATATTATGTATTGTATTGAACTGCTGATGCGAAGTTAACAAATTTCACGTCACATGCCGGTGATAATAAACCTGATTCTAATTCAGATTCTGATTTTGATCGTAATGCTCAGACAGGACAGACTGGAGGGTTTGTCTACTGAGGCTATATGGGTGGAACAGAGGAATAAGAAAGGGATGTCCACATTAGTAGGATTATGTTAAAGACCACCCAACAGTCCACAGGATTTAGAGGAGCAAATTTGTAGAGATATCAGACTGTTGCAAGAAACATAGTAAGTTGTGATAGAATCACAAACACGAGGAAACCTGCAGATGCTGGAAATCAAGGCGACACGCACAAAATGCTGGAGGAGCTCAGCAAGCCAGGCAGCATCTATGGAAAAGAGTAAACAGTCGATGTTTTGGGCTGAGACCCTTCATCAGGAAATAAAGTTTTTGACAGTACAGAGTTTGTATGTTTCTGTCAGAATGAAAGGCACGGATAGCAAGTTTGGGGAACCTTGGTTTTTGAGAGATATTGAGGCCCTGGTTTAAAAAAAGAAGGATGTGCATAGCAGGTATAGGCAGGAACGGGCAAATGAGGTACTTGAGTGTAAGAAATGCAAGAGAACACTTAAGGAAATCAGGAGGGCTAAAAGAAGGCATAAAGTTGTTCTAGCAGACAGGCTGAAGGAGAATCTCAAGAGCTTCTATAGATATATTAAGAGCAAAAGGACAGCAAGGGACAAAATTGCTCCTCTGATGATCAGAGAGGTCCTCTATGCATGGAGCCAAAAGAGATGGGTGAGATCTTAAATGGATATTTTGCATCTGTATTTACTCCAGAGATGGACACAGTCTGTATTTGTGAGGCAAAGCAGGCTCGAGTTCATGGACCCTATACAGATCACAGAGGAGGTGTTTGCTGTCTTGAGGCAAATTAGAATGGATACATCCACAGGGCTTGACAAGGTGTTTCCTTGGACCCTGTGGGAGGCAAGTGCAGAAATTGCCAGGGACCTAGCAGAGATAGTTAAAATGTCCTTAGATATGGGTGTGGTGCTGGAGAATTGGAAGATAGCTGTTGTTGCTCAAGAAAGGCTCTAACAATAAACCAGCAAATTATAGGGTGATGAGCCTGACATCAGTAGTACATAAATTATTGGAAGGCACTCCAAGGGACCAGATATATAAGTATATTTGAATAGATGGTCACTGATAAGGGATAGTCAACGTGTTTTTTGCATGGTAGTTCATGTCATATCTTCTATAGTTTTTTGAGGAAGTTTCCAGGATAGTTGATGAAGGCAAGACAGTTGATGTTGTCAACACGGACCTTAGCAAGAGATTTGGCAAGGTCCTGCCTGGGAGGTTGGTCAATAAGGTTCAGTCACTTGGCATTCGAGATGAAGTATTAAATTGGATTAGACATTGGCTTCACAGAAGCCAGACAGTGGTAATAGAATTATGGATCTGTATCTGGGAATACAGATCCATAATTCCTTGAAAGTGGTGTCACAGATAGATAGGGTTGTAAAGAAAGCATTTGGCACATTGGCCTTCCTAAATCAAAGTATTGAGTACAGGAGTCCGGATGTTTTGTTGAAGTTGTTTAAGATATTGGTGAGGCCTAATTTGGAGTATTGTGTGCAGTTCTAGTCATCTACCTACAGAAAAGATATCAATAAGATTGAAAGAGTGTGGAGAAAATTTAAAAGGATGTTGCCAGGACTTGAGGACCTGAGTTATAGGGAAAGATTGTGTAGGTTAGGAATTTATTCCCTAGAGCGTACGTAAATGAAGGGAGATTTGACAAAGGTATTAATAATTATGAGGGATATAGATTGGGTACACACAAGCAGGCATGTTCCACTGGCATTGGGTGAGACTAGAACAAGAGGTCATGGGTTAAGGGTGAAAGCTGAAATGTTTAATTGGAATTTGAGCAGGAAGTTCTTCATTCAGAGGGTGGTGAGAGTGTGGAATGAGCTGCTAGTGGAAGCGGTGAATGTGTTTCAGTTTCAACATTTTAAGCGAAATTTGGAAGGTATGGAGGGTTACGGTCTGGGAGCAGATTGATAGGACTAAGCAGATTCATAGTTTGACACGGACTAGTTGGGCGAAAGGGCCCATTTCTATGCTGTAGTGCTCTGTGACTTTATGGCTCTCTGGGGTGTGCTGGGGGGAGAAGAGGGAATGTCCGAGGTGGGTGGGGGATTGGAATATGCTGGCTGCTTTACCGAAGCAGCAAGAGACAGAGACTACATAAAGAGGCTGGTTTCTATGATGTGCTGAGCTGTGTCTGCAATTCTCTGCAGTTAAATAACTTATAAAACATTGATGCAAGCTAATAGCTTTTCTTGGTTTTGCAGCTACTTCACTATAATTGGAGTGAGAAATACAAATGTAAGATATGAAACCTTCCAGTTAAAGATAATTATTTTTCTTTTAAAAAAATACAGGTAATATGGAATTTCAACTCTATAAAACGCTCCAAGGAAAAACAAGCTGTGTTTGATTGGAAGTTTTCTGAAGTTCAGGTTCTGATTGTTGATGAAGGAAGTTTGGTATCAGTGAAGATTCTAAGTACTGTTTTAAACTTGCTTATGAGCAATGCCAATCTCAAAAAGCTTATAATCCTTGGTAAGTATCTGTTTTTACTTAGGAATATAATGCTCACTTTTTGCATCACAGATTATATAAACTAGGAATTCAAAAATTTGAAACTTTGAGGTTGCCTGTGAACTTTTCAAACAAGTTGTAAAAATCAAAGGAAGAGGTCACCATCTAAAGAGTTGTGAGTAGGCTTACAACAATAAATAACACTACTGTGGTTTTATATCTTTCGGGTGTCATTTAGGATACTCTTGTTTCTGAGACTGTTAGTTCGTTTGTACTAATCAAGACTGTCTTGTCTGTTGAGAGAGGGACTTTTTGTTGTATAACATAGTTTATAATATAACATGTAAGTTATCCCAGTGCTCCCATGGTTATAGTGTTCCATTTAATTCATCACTTGATACTGGTAGAACAGAATGCATGCTTTGAATTTAGTACAGAATTGAAAAGCATTGTTAAACATAGGAATTTGAAGATACTGGAAGAGTGATTCTTCATAAATTTCTTTCTAAAATGTAATTACTTTTCCACTTGCTGCCTGTTGGTGTCTGCTAATAGTTAATTAGGTAGTCATTTAGAACTGATATCTACATAGAAGTCGCTAATATTTGGGGCCCAATCAGATGCACAGGGGCATGACTTAAAGATGTGAAGGAAGTAATTTGTTTTCTTGATGTAATGTATGCAGAGATTGAAGAGAATTAAACAGAATTCTAAATTTCAGTAGGAGTGGGTAAGAGGTGTAGCCCGTTAAGTTAAAATGAGTTTAGGTATGTAAAGTATGAGAGTTTAATCATAATGTATTTAACAGGAATTTAGTTTCTTATAAATCGTGGATGGAAAGCTGAGACATATTTATTTGTTCTGCTGTGTTGGAGCATCAGGATACGGGTATGTAGAAAATGTCTTCAGCTGCTTGAAATCAACCTCAAAAGTGGCCATTTCACACCTTTGAACCTACCCTATAATACTTTCACATAAAAGGTAGAAAACACAATGTATTCAATGATACATTAGTTCTGGTTGAAATTTGAAGTGAGCTTGTAAGGGGTAAATTTTGATATGGTTCTTCATAATACAGTTGCTTCCTTGGTCAACCTGTAAAATAATTACTTGACATTTATAACTTTTGTTTCTCCCTAGGTGATATTAGGCAGTTGCCTAGTATAGAACCTGGCAACATGTTGAAAGATGTATACTCCAGCTTGCACCAGGTTAGATGGGCCATCGAGCTGTCAACTAATCATCGCGCAGAGAGTCAACTCATTATAGATAATGCTGCTAAGTATGTTTTATTTCTTATTCGCATGTATCTGCTTCCATTTGTGCAGATAAACTTCAGATGGTTCACCTGCTTTTTTTTTAAAGAGTATATAAAATGATCAGATATTCTTACTTTAAAAACACAGACACGAGGAAATCTGCAGATGCTGGAAATTCAAGCAACGCACATAAAAAATGCTGGTGAACGCAGCAGGCCAGGCAGCATCTATAGGAAGAGGTACAGTCGATGTTTCGGGCCGAGACAGGGTCGACTGTTCCTCTTCCTATAGATGCTGCCTGGCCTGCTGTGTTCACCAGCATTTTTTTATGTGTGTTGCTAGATATTCTTACTTTTACTTTTGGTGCTGCTTTGACAGCTGTTTTATTTTCATTTGCATTGTTGGTCACCTTTTAGTTTACTTGAGTATTACCACCTTTATGCAAAAGGATGCCATATGCTAGATAAATTTAAACTGTGTAGTGCAATTTAGGTATTTCAAAATGAATGTCCTGCTACTGCAATGACAAGATGCTTTTAAATCATTCTTCTTGTGTAACTGTATCGATGCCTGTCCCTTTGTTCAATGAACTGAGCAAGTTGGGGTGAAATCCGAATTCCAGCTGCTACTTTTGAATCATTAACTAGGGAGATGAGAAAAGCATTGGGAGATGGGGAGAGTGTGAGAAAGGTAATTTTAAAATAGCATGCAAAAATGTTGTCTTGATGTCTGAATTTCCTTGCAGAATCTGGTATTGTTATATCCATTCTTATCTCTAGAATCGCTGAGATGGGATGCAAATCTGTTTATACACTGTTGGAGTACGATGCAGTGATGCATGTAACAAATGGGATAGAAATCTCAATTCCAACATCTGATAAAAAATTCATTCTGGTTTCCCTTGGATCTAGCCCTGTTGGTGAGCATGAACTTTATGCAATTTCATTTATTACTTGTTTTGGAAAATAATATTTTGATTGAAATACTTGTTAATATTGTATTTGTAATGGTTTTGTTACATCTTGATGTTAAATTCCAAAGTTCAAAGTAACTTTTATTATCAGAGTACATGTATGTTACCACATACAGCCCTGAGATCTGTTCCCTGTGGGCACACTCAGCGAATCCATAGAACAGTAACTACAACAGGATCAATGAAAAATCAAGTAGAGCGTAAAAGACAACAAACTGCAAATGCAACTATAAATAAATAGCAATAAATAACAAAAATATGAAATAACAAGATAAAGTGTCCTTAAAGTGAGTCATTAGTTGTGGGAGCATCTCAATAGATGAATGTAGTTATCTGTCCCCTTTTGTTCGAGAGCCTGATGGTTGAGGGGCAGTTTAAGGACATGTTTTCAAGATCATAAAGAGGATGCTATTGATCTAAATAAAAAGCATAAATAAGTTTTCCTCCTCGAAGTAATAGATTTAAAATACATGGCAACTTTTCAACACATTAATCTGGTTATGATGTCGTGGTGAGTGATAACAGTTTATTCTATTTCTTTTATTGGCAGCTCTTCGAGAGGCTATCACCATTTTGTTAAAAAGCGCTCCAGGACTTGATGATCCTGTGACCTCACAGTTCATTGCATTTAGACGGTAAATATATTTTTTGAAAAGTTGGGATTGAAGTTCACTGTTTCTCCCCCTAAATGTTCCACTACAAACACAAAGAGAAGTTAGATGAGGCTTGCTGTCATCAGTACTGATTTTCAGAAAAGTGAAGCCTGTATGCATACCAAGTAGAACAAAAATAGCATGTAGTCCAAGATTTAAAATTTTCAACCTCATTAAGATTTATTCTAAAGTGCACTATCAGTATACACTCTGTGGCCACTTTATTAGGTACCTAATAAAGTGACCACAGAGTGTATGTTCAAGTTCTCTTGCTGCTGTAGCCCACCCACTTCAAGGTTCGATGTGTTATGCATTCAGAGATTCTTCTGCACATCATTGTTGTATCGCGCGGTTTGTTTGAATTACTGTCACCATCCTGTCTGCTTGGACCAGTCTGAGCATTCTTCTCTGACCTCCTCTCATTAACAAGGCATTTTTACCCACAGAAATGTTACTCATTGGATGTTTTTTATTTCTTGCACCATTCTCTGTACACTATAGAGACTGTTGTGCATGAAAATTCCCAGGAGAACAGTTTCAGGGGTACACAAACCACCCTGTCTGGCACCAACAATCATCTCATAGTCAAAGTCACTTAGATCACATTTCTTCCCCATTCTTATGTTTGATCTGAAAAACAACTCTTAGCAATGTCTGCGTGCTTTTATGCATTGACTTGCTGCCACGTTATTGACTGATTAAGATATTTGCATTAACAAGCAGGTGTATCTAACAAAGTGGTAACTGAATATATTTTAGTGTTAAATTACAGTGTGTGAAAGAGGGTCAAAAAAGTACTTTAACTGTATTTCTTTGTAATAGGAAGAACAATTTTAACCAAATAACTCTTCTGTGCAATCCATGACTTACAACCAAATCTCTATTAAAAGGAAAAATTAGTGGCTTTAGCATCAATTCTCAACCGAATGATCTATGACAACCTCTATTTTATCATTTTGGGAAATGCATTACCTGACTATCACTGGTTTCATTGCCTTTATGTGTAATCGTAGGCAGCAGCGAAGTGAATCCTCCTCAATGTGTGTTATTTTCAAACTTGTTTATTATGTATGCACAATATTCCAATAAATGATGCATTATCTTCATTATAACTTCTGACTTTTTATGCAGGGATGATTGTGCAGTGATCAATGAGCTCTGCTGCAAACATTATTCAGGCCATTTGACCAAGTAAGTGCAATGCTAGGGTTGTAACTGGCTTGGTTTCTATTTTCATCATTATATATCTCACCTGATCAGCTTTCAGAAGGATTTTAGTATGTTGGTGTTTTTGTCCAAATGTTGCTGAATATTAAAGTTGCAGCCTTTTAGTAATAGATGAGTAAAACACAGTTTGCAAAAGAACATGACAGCTATGGCTGTACTGATATTACTGACTTATTAATTGCCTAAGTATATAGCAACATTAACAGGCTAACAGTAATACTCAAACTGGATCTTCTTATTCAGAACATGCAAACCTATGTTTATTAGGAGCAAAAATAGGACACTTATATCCTGAGACTGTTCCATAATGTAATACGTTCATGACTGATTTACCTGTGAGCTCAACATTGCATTTCCATCCACCTGTGCAAATTATTCATCCTCTTGCTTTAGAAAATAAACTGCCTCATTTGACTTGGAAAATATTCAAAGAATATTGCTTCTGTAGGAAGAGAGTGCCAGAGACTCATTACCCTCTCAGAGGAGAAAAAGTTGCCTCATTATCCACAATGGGTGACTTTCTGGCTCTAGACCCTGTTAAATGAGCCATGGAGTTGCACAGCCTTCAGCCCATTATGTCTGGGCTGACCATCATGTCTTCCCATGTTAATCCCACTTTGAGTGCACTACTTCCATATTACTCTACACCACAGGTTCCCAACTTGAGGTCCATGAACCCTTTGGTTAATGGTAAGGCTCCATTGCATAAAAAAGGTTGGTAATCCCTGCTCTACATGCTGGTTATTCAAATACCTCTCCAGATACCTCTTTAAGCAATGTTACAGGGTGGCAGGGCAGAGATGCATCTCTACAAAAGGAGATGCAAGGCACTCCTTCACTCCGTGTCACCCTTGGGTAAGGTGTAGCACCTGCTTAGCCCCCCACTGATCGGGGTCATATGAAGCCATGGGAGCAAGTGGTGGATGGTTTTATGAGGGTACATATCACATTTCCTAGTTATGCAACCGCTGATGCCAGGCAGGCCATCTCTGAAGAGTATTGATAAAGGCTGGAGTCACCTGAAGGTGGCAGTGGCAAGCCACTTCTGCAGAAAAATTTGCCAAGACCAATCATGTCATGTAAAGACCATGATCGCCCATGTTGTACGATGTGGCACCTAAAGAACTGTTCCTCCTTCCGTCACCTCCTCAGGGATTACTAGTCCAGATACAAACTGTATTTTTTTAAAAAAAAACGTCCCTTGGTCTCTTTACGTTTCCTCCTCTCACTTTAACCTATGCTCGCAGGTTTTTAGACACCATTACCATGGGATACCAGACTCTAGCTAACCACACTCTCTATAGTATGCTTCTCATAGACAGCTGGTAGCCATGTTTTTCCCCAAGATAGAGGAACCTTAAATTTGAGGGTATAGTTTAAGGTAAATAGGGAAAGATCAAAAGGGATCTAAGGACCAGGTTTTTCCACACATATAAAAGTTAAAGTAAACTTTATTATCAAATATATATATATGTCACCATATATAACCCTGAGATTCAGTTACTGTGGGCATTCTGAGCAAACCTATAGAATAGTAGCTATAACAGGATCAATGAAAGGTCAACCAGACTGCAGAAGACAACAAACTGTGCAAATGCAAATTTTAATAAATAGTAATAAACAATGAGAACGCAAGCTAATGAGATAAAGAGTCCTTAAAGTGAGATCACTGGTTGTAGGAAACATCTCAATGATGGGCAAGTGAATGTAGTTATCCCCTTTTGTTCAAGAGCCTGATATTTGAGGAGTAGTAACTGTTCCTGAAGCTGGTGATGTGAATTCTGAGGCTTTCGTACCTACCTTCTACCTGATGGTAGCAGTGAGATGAGAACATGACCTGGGTGGTGAGGATCTCTAATATGGATGCTGCTTTTCTACAGCCGTGTTTTGTGTAGATGTTACTCAATGGTTGGGAGGGCTTAATGGAATATATGCTATATAGAATGAATTGGTAGAGGAAGTGGTAGAGACAGGTACAATAATAATGCTTACAAGACATTTGAACTGAGTAAGAAAGATTTTGACAGATATGGCCCCAATGCAGCCAAATGGAACCAGCTCAGGAAGTCACTATTGTCAACATGGATGTGTTGGGATGAAGGGCCTGTTTCTCTGCTATGTAACTCACAAGGGCAATTGGGGATAGGCAATTAAATGTTGGTTCAGCCTACAAAGTGCACATCTCTTGAACGAATTTGAAAGATATTGTAAATTAATACATAAAACCTCAACAGAAATAGTGATTGAGTCATGGCTAATGAGAAGATAAAAGGCAAGGGAGAGAAGTCAGAGGAGAGTAATTTTTGAAATTTTATACTCAAGAGGACTAACCTGATTTAATTACAGGATGCATTCAAGACAAAGTTAAGTAGATTTCTGGGTATGAAGGATTATGGGGTTAAGGTTTTACCATCCTCTGCTAGTGTGCTTCAATTATAAATGAGGGTGTTGACTAACATTTTGCTAAGCTGTGCACCAATTGTAAATCCCAGTTTTACCTTGTGCTTAGTGTGATGACACTCTACGTGCTGTGCTTAAGAACCTGACACTCTATTGTCAATATTACTCCATTAATGGTGCTCCTGATATAGTAATGAAATTCCACTGAAGTAATCGTTATTGCAGTATCGTCACATTCTGATCTTAATGTGAAACGATATGCCAATTTGAAGTTTTATAATTTTCATTTTTACTTAAGAGATCATGAAAGAAAGAGTGACTTCCGAGTTGGAGATAAAGTGTGCTGTACGAGGAATGGATACGTCATGGATTTGACTGAAGAATCAACATCAAAGTTGGAGAAGAAACAAGTTCGCCTATGTAATGGAGAAATCTTTTTTATCATTGAGGTAAAACCTTAAACTTTTTAAAATTGAAGTGTATCTTTCCAATAGCATTTGTTATTGGAACAAAAGCTCGATGGTTGCAATGAACTGGGATTGAGAATTCACTTTTGGTATACTCTATTTACTTAACTAAAGAAATTTTTACAAGCGACATTATAAAAGTGTTCTAAATTAAAAGAACATCCTGCATACCATCTTTAGTTCCCCGTCCTATCGCTATTCCCATAGTTATAGAGTCATAGAACTGGGCAGCAGGCCCTTAGGCCCATCTAGTCTATGCCAAACTATTGATCTGCCTAGTTCCATCGACCTGCATCTGAACCATAGCTCTCCAGAGCTTTCCCATCCAAAACTCTCTTAAATGTTGAAATCGAACCTGCATCCACTATATCCACAAGCAGTTCATTCCACACTCTCACCACCTACAGAATGGAAGCCCCCCCCTCGTGTTCCCCTTAAGCATTCATCTTTCATCTTTAAACCATGATCTCTTAATTGTGGTCTCACCCCACCTCAGTGGAAAAAGCCCTTGAGGATTTGGTGCAGAACATTACCCGGATCTATCTGGCTCACAAACTGAAGGATAAACTTCATCAGCCTGCTCTTGATCAGCAGCATTGACAATGCCATCAAGGAGCAGTGCACCATCTCATCAATGCCCAGTTTAAGTTTCAGCGTTCATCACATCCATAATCCAATATGGACCAATTAACTGAGTTTCAGAGGTGAGCATGACAAGCCTTGACATTGAAACTACTTAATGGAGTAGAACAAGAAGAAACCTTATGTGTATCAAGGGGAAAATACTTTACTGGTTGGAGTCATATCCTGCACAAGATGATTGTGATTGCTGAAGGTCTATCATCCCCATCTCAAGTCACCAAGACACTTGCTTCTCAGGAGAATCCTAGCATCAACCATTTTTAGCTGTGTCATCAATAACATTGTTTCCATTATAAAGCCTGATGTGGGGATGTTCAATAATCACATGATGTTCAATTCTGTTCTCAGTTCCTTAGGAATTAAGCAGTTTATGTCCAAGTATAGAAAGACCTAGACAACATTTAGGATTGGGCTGATGTGGAAAGTAACATTCATACCGCAAGTCCAGGCAATGACCATCTTCAATAATATATTAACTTGCCACTTATCCCTGAAATTCAAAGTCATTACCATCTCAGAGTCCTCTACCGTTAGTTTCTGGGAGGATATCATGATTAATCAGAATCATGACTTGAACTAGCTGTAGCTCTGAGGGCTTGTCAGAAACATGGTGCCCTAAATTGAGTGGCCCACCTCCTAATACTCAAGTCTTGTTAACTTTTTCCATCAAGTGCAAGAAACAAAACTTTCCTTGGATGAGTGCAGATATAATAGCACTTTAACTTCAATACTATCCTGTCCGATTAACATCCTCTCAATCATCTGAAACATTAATTTTGCAATGATCTTTGCATCATCAATGGGGACAGGAGAGGTTCCGGAGGATTGGAGGGTTGCAGATGCTGTTCCTTTATCAACCTTCGTCAACCATGGGATTGACTTTAAAAGCCGAGAGGTAATGTTAGAAACATGGAAAACCTACAGCACAATACAGGCCCTTCGGCCCACAAAGCTGTGCTGAACATGTCCCTACCTTAGAACTACCTAGGCTTTACCCATAGCCCTCTATTTTTCTAAGCTCCATGTAGCCATCCAGGAGTCTCTTAAAAGACCCTATTATTATCGTTGCCGCCTCCACCACCGCTGCCGGCAGCCCATTCCACACTCACCACTCTCCGCGTTTAAAAATAAACAACAACAACTTACCCTGACATCTCCTCTGTACCTATTTCCAAGCACCTTGAAACTATGCCCTCTTGTGCTAGCCATTTCAGCCCTGGGGAAAAGCCTCTGACTATCCATACGATCAATGCCTCTCATTATCTTGTACACCTCTATCAGGTCACCTCTCATCCTCCGTTGCTCCAAGGAGAAAAGGCCGAGTTCACTCAACCTATTCTCATAAGTATGCTCCCCAATCCAGGCAACATCCTTGTAAATCTCCTCTGCACCCTTTCTATAGTTTCCATGTCCTTCCTGTAGTGAGGCGACCAGAATTGAGCAAAGTACTCCAAGTGGGGTCTGACCAGGGTCCTATATATCTGCAGCATTACCTCTCAGCTCTTAAACTCAATCCCACAATTGATGAAGGTCAATGCACCGTATGCCTTCTTAACCACAGAGTCAAACTGCGTAGCAGCTTTGACTGTCCTATGGACTCAGATCCCAAAATCCCTCTGATCCTCCACACTGCCAAGAGTATTAACATTAATGCTATACTCTGCCATCATATTTGAGCTACCAAAATGAACCACCTCACACTTATCTGGGTTGTACTCCATCTGCCACTTCTCAGCCCAGTTTTGCATCCTAAAAGTGTCCCGTTGTAACCTTTGACAGCCCTCCACACTATCACAACACCCCCAACCTTTGTGTCATCAGCAAATTTACTAACCCATCTCTCCGCTTCCTCATTCAGGTCATTTATAAAAATCACAAAGAGTAGGTGTCCCAGAACAGATCCCTGAGGCACACCACTGGTCACTGGCCTCCATGCAGAATGTCACCCGTCTACAACCACTCTTTGCCTTCTGTGGGCAAGCCAGTTCTGTATCCACAAAGTAATGTCCCCTTGGATCCCATGCCTCCTTACTTTCTCAATAAGCATTGCATGGGGTACCTTGTCAAATGCCTTGCTAAACTCCATATACACTACATCTACAGCTCTACTTTCATCAATGTGTTTAGTCACATCCTCAAAAAATTCAGTCAGGCTCGTAAGGCACAACCTGCCTTTGACAAAGCCATGCTGACTATTCCTAATCATATTATGCCTCTCCAAATCTTCATAAATCCTGCCTCTCAGGATCTTCTCCATCAACTTACCAACCACTGAAGTAAGACTCTCTGGTCTATAATTTCCTGGGCTATCCCTACTCCCTTTCTTGAATAAGGGAACAACATCTGCAACCCTCCAATCCTCTGGAACCTCTACCATCCTCATTGACGATGCGAAGATCATTGCCAGAGGCTCAGCAATCTCCTCCCTCGCTTTCCACAGTAGCCTGGGGTACATCTCGTCCAGTCCCAGTGACTTATCCAACTTGATGCTTTCCAAAAGCTCCAGCACATCCTCTTCCTTAATAACTACATGCTCAATAGACAGTAGGTGCAGGAGTAGGCCATTCAGCCCTTTGAGCCAGCACAGTCATTAACTGTGATCATGGCTGATCATCCACTATCAGTACCCTTTTCCTGCCTTCTCCCCATATCCCTTGACTCCACTACCTTTAAGAGCTCTATCTAACTCCAGAGCATTCCACAGAACCACAACTCTCTGTGTGAAAAAATTTTCCCTCAATTCCATTCTAAATGGTCTACCCCTTATTCTTAAACTGTGGCCTCTGGTTCTGGACTCCCCCAACATCGGGAACATGTTTCCTGTCTCTAGCGTGTCCAATCCCTTAATAATCTTATATGTTTCAATCAGATCCCCTCTCATCCTTCTAAATTCCAGTGTATACAAGCCCACTTGCTCCAATCTTTCAACATATGACAGTCCCGCCATCCTGGGAATTAACCTCGTGAATCTATGCTGCACTCCCTCAATAGCTAGAATGTCCTTCCTCAAATTTGGAGACCAAGACTGTACACAATACTCCAGGTGTGGTCTCACCAGTGCCCTGTACAACTGCAGAAGGACCTCTTTGCTCCTATACTCAACTCCCCTTGTTATGAAGGCCAACATGCCATTACCTTTCTTCACTGCCTGCTGTACCTGCATGCTTACTTTCAGTGACTGATGAACAAGGACACCTAGATCTCGTTGTACTCAAGCTTTTCAGTCCACTGCAAGTCATCCCTACAATAGCCAAGGTCCTTTTCTGTAGTGAATACTGAAGCAAGCTCGTCAGCCTGGGAAGGCAGTCCATCCAAGAGAGGGAAAACTCTGATTTCAAATCTCCACTGCCTTGCGGCCATACTCAATCATGGGAGAGGCCTCGGGAGTAAACCCTGAGGACAAATCTGGAGCTGGAGTCCCTAAGGCAGTCCAACGTTGCCTTCAACCTCATTCTGGCAACTCCTGTGACGACACCGGTGCCAAGTTGTATCAGCCCTTGCCCTTCCCTTGGATAAATCGGTGGCGTGGAGTGGTGAGACTTGCTGCATGGGCAACTGCCGGTCTTCTATAAAACCTTGCCCAGGCCTGCGCCCTGGAAAGCTTCCAGGCGCAGATCCATGGTCTCGCGAGACTAACAGATGCTGCTGCTGCCAGCACCACCACCGCTGAAGCAAAGTATTCATTAAGTACCTCCGCTATTTCCTCCGGTTTCATACACACTTTTCCACTGTCACACTTGATTGGTCCTATTCTGTCATGTCTTACCCTCTTGCTCTTCACATACTTGTAGAATGCCTTGAGGTTTTCCTTAATCCTGTCCGCCAAGGCCGCCTCATGGCTCCTTCTGGCTCTCCTAATTTCATTCTTAAGCTCCTTCCTGCTAGCCTTATAATCTTCTAGATCCCTATCATTATCTAGTTTTTTGAACCTTTCATAAGCTCTTCTTTTCTTCTTGACTAGATTTACAACAGCCTTTGTACACCACGGATTTTGTATCCTACCCTCCTTTCCCTGTCTCATTGGAACGTACCTGCTCAGAACCCCACGCATATATTCTGAACACTTGCCACATTTCTTCCATAGGTTTCCCTAACATCTGTTTCCAATTTATGCTTCCAAGTTCCTGCCTGATAGCCTCATATTTCCCCTTACTCCAATTAAATGTTGCAGCTATATAGGACCCTGGTCAGACCCCACTTGGAGTACTGTGCTCACTTCTGGTCACCTCACTACAGGAAGGATGTGGAAACTATAGAAAAGGTGCAGAGGAGATTTACAAGGATGTTGCCTGGATTGGGGAGCATGCCTTATGAGAATAGGTTGAGTGAACTTGGCCTTTTCTCCTTGGAGCAACAGAGGATGAGAGGTGACCTGACAGAGGTGTACAAGATTATGAGAGGCATTGATCGTGTGGATAGTCAGAGGCTTTTTCCTAGGACTGAAATGGCTAGCACGAGAGGGCACAGTTTTAAGGTGCTTGGAAATAGGTACAGAGGAGATGTCAGGGGTAAGTTTTATTACGCAGAGAGTGGTGAGTGCGTGGAATGCGCTGCCAGTGACAATGGTGGAGGCAGATACAATAGGCTCTTTTAAGATGCTCCTGGATAGGTACATGGAGTTTAGCAAAATAGAGGGCTATGGGTAACCCTAGGTAATTTCTAAAGTAAGTATATGTTTGGCACAGCATTGTGGGCCAAAGGGCCTGTATTGCGCTGTAGGTTTTCGATGTATCTTTGTTAATTCTGTCGTTTTCACCTACTCCCAGTTCCCCACAGACATACATTTACAAACTGTACACTATGGTTATTTGCCTTGGTTTCTCCAACAACTAACTGCCAAATACAACGCTGAATGGTAAATGTACTGTGCGAATAACTCTTTCATTGTCAACATGACTGAATGCAAGAGCACCTCCAACAGAACTCTGGGAATACCTACATGCAGAAGGAACATAGAACATGGAACAGTACAGTACTGTACAGGTTCATAAGGACATAAGAAATAGGAGCAGAATAGGCTATCTGGGCCATGGAGCCTGCCCCCACCATTCAATAAGATTATCACTGATCTGTCTATGGACTCAGCTTCACCTGTCTCTGCCTTTTCCTCATAATCCTTAATTCCCCTGCTGTTGAAAAATCTTAAATCTATTCACACTCAGAACCCGTTTAACGCTGAGGATGCATTTCCCGGAAGTGGAGCGCTATGTAAATCAGAGCTATGCGGGGTCATTATAACATTACGTAAATGGATTTGTGTACCTGACTTAAAAAGAAATCAAACTCAAGATATATGATATGTTATGAAACACCCTGATTTCCTTGGTTCTGCTTGGCAGCCAAGACCTCAGCTAATTCATAAGCCTTTTTCAGCTCCCTTCTCATTATCAGACACATACTTCAGATAAGTCCTCTCTTTATCAGCCTCACTCGTGGGTATCTGTTAGTACGCACTCCTCAAGTCCAGCACACTGAGCCATGTCACACCATTCTAATTAAACAGTCAACTGTGCACAAGTTGGAGCTCATTGTGAACTTCTCTGCCACTCATGTGCTGGGCCCTCAGTCAACCTGAAAGCACACACCACCCTCTGAACGTTGCTCGCAACCCACCTCGAACAAGCGGGTCTCCCACCATTCCGTATGCTGCGACCAGTTCTCCCCAGCGTCTTCTCTCTCCATCTCCTCTCGAATAAAAGCCCCAAGCCCAACCTTAGTGTGCCTCACCAGAGAAACCTCCCCTTAATTCGACCATCCTAATTGGATGGAACACATTTCTCCTCATCTCTTATCTTCAACAGTAACCCAAACAAGCATGAAATTAGAACAGACTGCTCTTACAGAACTGCCAAAATGAAGTACAGGTGCATACAGCTAAACAGTAAAAATATGAACCAGGGCATTAAAGTTAATTTATGTATACACAGTAATCCATGGAGTAGCAAACACACAAACAGGCCTAACCTATACATCAGTGGAGCAGCAACAAATTGCAGCAGCAGGGAAGGGAAGTGGGTGGTGGTTACATCTTAGAAGAGGGAACTGGCTCCTCCAAAGACCTCCTCTAACTTTAGCTTCATCTTCAAGTAAGCATCGAGATTCGACTGCCTTTTTTTTTAAAGTTTCCTCTCATGAAGCAGTTCGCGGTAGCAGGAAATCATGACAAGAGCACCTCTCTTTGCCTTATTGCTTCGCTCCCAGTCAGGGTCATTATCAATGAACTGGTCCATGGTTTGTGTGATTGTGGTGATGCTAGTGCTGAGGAATTTTGCGGTGAGGTTTCTTGCTGGTGTTTCCTCTTTTCCATCCGTGTCCTCAGATTCACCCAGGATGCGTTGCTCTTTCAATTCTTGAAGCTGTTCACTATTAAAGCTCTTGCTGTCTGCACTAGCTGCTTCACCAGAGATATGTATGATATGGAGGTTACTGCGCTGTTTATATCTATCAAACCAACGCCCGCTGGCTGTGAATATTATTGATGTATCATCTTCTTGAATATGATTGAAGATGCTCCTTGCCTTTTCCATTATTATAAGCTGGTTTTGGGGCATGTTTTGTTGTGTTGTGTCATCCACCCATATATTTAGCCTATTTTTCCATTCTTTTCAAACAATGGCTCCTTGAACAAGTCACCTTTGTTGATGATAACTTTTTAAGGTCATCATTGCAGAAGTTTTTATCTTGTCTGAATTTTTTTTATATAATTGTTCTGATGGTCGATATAGCCAACTTCAAAGAGGTGCCAACATCAACCTGACACTCACCGGATTCTAAAACGCCGTGTCACATCCATGCTAATGCTTTTCCTAGACATGTTCGACGTACTACTCTCACTGGAAGTTGCAGGCCGTTTTCCAGATATTATGGGTGAAAAAGATGGAATAAATTGGCAAGGGAGTAAGAACATTTACACACGGGGAAGGCAGAGCATTACTAATCTGTGATTAGCTATGGGTGGCTCAGAGCGTACATAAAGTGCTCTCATTGGTGATTGAATGTTTACTGTAATGGTGGCCGCTTGTGAGAAGTTTTAAGTGTTCTTTAGAATGAATTTTTTCATTAAAAAAATATTCAATAAAGAATTGAATAACCACATTGTAAATCAGTGCTATGCAGGTTAGCGTTCTGCAGGGTCTGAGTGTAATGGATTAGCTTCTACTGCTTCCCTAGACAGATGATTCCACAGATTTACTCCTGTCTGGAAAAAATCTTCTTATCTCCTTCCTAAATGTATTCCTCTGAACTTTGATGCTATTTCTTCTAGTTCTGGTCACCTTGACCATGGAAACAACTTTCCTGCCTCTTCTTTAACTATCTCTTTCATAATATTGTACTTTACTATAAGATCCCCCATCATTCTTCTAAATTCCAGCGAGTATAAACCCAGTAGGCTCAATTTCTTCTCAGAGGCTAATTTCCACACCCCCCCCCCCCCCACCACCATCTCCAGAATCAACCTGGTGAACCTCTATATACTGCCTCCAAGGCCAGTATGTCTTTTCTCAAGTAAGGAGACCAGAACTGAACACCGGGTAGTGCCTCACCAGAACCCCGTATAGTTGCAGTGTGATCTCCCTGCTCTTAAGTTGAATTTGTCTATTGAGGAAGGCTGCATTCCATTTGCTGCCTTGATAACTTGTTGCACCTACAAACCCACCTTTTGCAAATCATGCACAAGCACCCCAAGTCCCTCTGCACAACAGCGAGCTGCAGTCTTTCACAATTTAAAAAATCCGATCTTCCAGTTTTCCTTCCAAAGTGGATGACCTTGTACTTACCAGCATTGAACTCTATCTGCCAGACCGTTGCCCACTCATTTAACCTATCTATGTCTCTCTGTAGACTCTCCACATCCTCTGCACTATTTGTTTTTCCATTTAACTGAGTGCCAGCAGCAAATGTAGATACGCTACACTCTGAGGCCCTTTACAAATCATAAATGTATATCACGAACAGTGGTGGGGCCTGCACTGACCCCTGTGGCACTCCGCTCACTGACTGCCTACCAGAAAAAAATTGATTTATGACACATCCATGGCTAACAAGGGAAGTCAAAGCCAACATAAAAGCCAAAGAGCTTGCATATAATAGAGCAAAAATTAGTGGGAAGTTAGAGGACTGGTAAGCTGTTAAAAGCTCACAGAAAGCAACTAAAGAAGTCAATAAGAAGGTAAACATGGAATATGAAATTAAGCTAGCCAATGATATTAAAGAGGATACCAAAAGATTCTCCTGGTACATAAGAGGGAAGTGAGAGTGGATATCAGACTGCTGGAAAATGATGCTGGAGGGGTAATAATGGGGGACAAGGAAATGGCAGATGAACTGAATAAGTATCTTGCCTCAGTCTTCACTGTGGAAGACACTAGCAGTATGGTGGAAGTCCCAGGTGTCATGGCGCCATGAAGTGTGTGAAGTTACCTTTACTAAAGAGGAGGTTCTTGGGGAAACTGAAAAGTCTGAAAGTTGATAAGTCACCTGGACCAGATGGTGTACACGCCAGGGATTTGAAGGGTGTGGCTGAAGATATTGTGGAGGGATTAGTAATGATCTTTCAAGAATCACTAGATTCTGGAATGGTTCCAGAATCATTAACTTGGATTTTCAGAAGACCTTTGACAAAGTGCCATACATGAGGCTGCTTAATAAGATAAGAGCCTAATGTATTACAGGAAAGGTACCAGCATGGGTAAAGCAGTAGCTGATTAGCAGGAGACAAAGAGCCGGAATAAAGGGGGCCTATTTTGGTTGGCTGGCGGTGAAAAATGGTATCTACAGGGGTCAGTATTGGGAACAGTTCCTTTCATGTTATACGTCCACAATTTGGATGATGGAATTGATGGCTTTGTGGCCAAGTTTGCAGACAATACAAAGAAAGATGGAGGGCAGGTAGTGTTGAGGAAGCAGAGAGTCTGCAAAAGGACTTGGACAGATTGGGAGAATGAGTAAAGAAGTGGCAGATGGAATATTGTGTAGGGGATGGTCATGCATGTAGGTAGAAGAAATAAAGGTGTATACTATTTTCTAAATGGAGAAAATACAAAAATCTGAGATGCAAAGGGACTTGGGGGTCCTTGTTCAGGATTCCCTAAAGGTTAACTTGCAGGTTGAGTTGGTGGTAAGGAAGGCAGATGTGATATTAGCATTCATTTTGAGATGACTAGAATATAAGAGTGAGATTGTGATGCTGAGATTTTATAAGGCATTGCTCAGACTGCACTGGGAGTATTGTGAGCAGTTTTGGGCTTCTAAGAAAATATGTGGTGGCATTGGAGAGGGTCCAGAGGATTTTCATGAGAATGGTTCCACGAATGAAAGGGTTAATGTATGAGAACCATTTGATAGCTCTGGTCCTTTAGTCATTGGAGTTTGGAAGAATGGTGGGGGGAGGAGGAACTTATTGAAACCTATCAAATATTGAACAGCCTAGACAGAGTGGATGTGGAGAAGATGTTTCTTATAGTGGGTGAGTTTAGGATCAGAGGGCACAGGCTCAGAATAGAGGGACATCCATTTAGAACAGGGATTAGAAGCAATTCTTTAGCCAGAAGGTGGTGAATCTGGAATTCATTGCCACAGATGGCTGTGGAGGCCATGTCTTTGAGTATATCTAAAGCAGAGGTTGATAGATTCTTGGTTGGTTAGGGCATCAAAGTTTATGGGAAGAAGGCAGGAGAATGGGTTGAGAGGGATAATAAATCAGCCTTGATGGAATGGCGGAGCAGACTCGATGGACCAAGTGGCCTAATTCTGTTCCTATGTCTTACGGTTTTATGCACTGGATATATAAGTATATGGATAGACAGGGACTGATTAAGGATAGTCAACATTGCTTTGTGTGTGGTAGGTCATGTCTAACCAATCTTATATGGTTTGGAAAATTGACGAAGGCATAGCAGTGGATGTTGTCTACATGGACTTTAGCAAGGTATTTGACTAGGTTCTGCATGACGGGTTCATAGAGGTTGGTCAAGAAGGTTCAGTCACTTGGCATTCAGGATGAGATTGTAAATTTAATTAGACATTAGTTTTGCAGGAGAAGACAGAGAGTGGTAGTAAATTGTTGCACTCTGATTGGAGACCTGTGACAAGTGGTACTGGGTCCATTGCTGTTTGTCACCTCTATCAGTGATTTGGATGATAACGTAGTAAACTGGACCAGCAGATTTGTAGATGACACCAAGATTGGCATAGTTGGACTGTGAGGAAGGCTAGCAAAACTAGACCAGCTGGAAAATGGGTTGAAAAATAGCAGATGGCATTTAGTGCAGACAAGTCTGAGGTGTTGCACGTTGAAGTTGTATAAGACTTTGGTAAGGCCTAATATGGGGTATTGTGTGCATTTTTGTTCACTACCTACAGGAAAGATATCAAGAAGATTGAAAGAGGGCAGAGAAAATTTGCAAGGATGTTGCCAGGACTTGAGGACCTAAGTGATAGGGAAATGTTGAATAGGTTAGGCCATAATTCCCTAGAGCATAGGAGAAAAAGGGGAGATTTAATGGACGAATACAAAATTAAGGGGTATATATAGGGTAAATACAAGCAGGCTTTTGCCACTGAGATTGGGTGGGACTAGAACTAGAGGTCATGGGTTCAGGGTGAAAGGTAAAATATTTAAGTAGAACATGAATGGTAACCTCTTCACACAGAATGGTGAGAGTGTGGAACAAGCTGTGGAAGTGGTAGATTCAGGTTCAGTTTCAACATTTTAAGAGAAATTTACATAGATACATGGATTGAAAGGTATGAGGGATTTGGTCTGGGTCCAGGTCGATGGGACTAGGCAGATTGATAGTTGGGCATGGACTCGATGGACTAAAGGGCCTGTGTCTGTGCTGTAGTGTTCGATGACTCTAACTATCTGTTCCAGGAAACAACATACAGTGCCTATTAAAAATTATTCATCCCCCTTAGAAGGTTTCATGTTTTATTGTTTTACACATTGAATCACAGTGGGTTTAATTTGGCCTTTTTTGACATTGATCAACAGAAAAGGCACCTTTGTGTTAAAATGAAAACAGATCTCTACAAAGTGATCTAAATTACAAATATAAAGCACAAAATAATTGCATGAATATTTTTAATATGATACAACAAATCATCACTGATGCAGCCATTTGGTTTGAGAAGTCACGTAATTAGGTAAATGGAGATCACCATGTGCAGTCAAGGTGTTTCGATTGATTGTAGTAAAAATACACCTGTATCTGGAAGTTCCCAACTGCTGATGAGACAGTATTCCGGCAAAAACAACGCCGTGAAGACAAAAAAAACACTCCAAACAACTCTGCAAAAAAGGGTTATTGAAAAGCACAAATCAAGAGATGGATATAAGAAAATTTCCAGTCACTGAATATCCCTTGGAGTACAGTTAAGTCAATCATCAAGAAATGGAAAGAACATGGCACAGCTGTAAATCTGCCTAGAGCAGGCTGTTCTCAAAAACTGAGTGACTGTGCAAGAAGGGGACTAGTGAGGGAGGCTACCAAGAGACCTATGACAACTCTGGAGGAGTTACAAACTTCAGTGGCTGAGATGGGAGTGACTGCGCATACAACAACTGTTGCCCAGGTGCTTCACCAGGAAGGTCTCAAAGCTCTCCGCTTCTTTTCAGATTCCAGACCTAACCAGTTCCTCTCTACCACCACTCTCTTCCGTCTAGCGGAATTAGTGCTTACTCTTAATAACTTCCCCTTTGGCTCCTCCCACTTCCTCCAAACAAAAGGTGTAGCCATGGGCACCCATATGGGTCCCAGCTATGCCTGCCTTTTGTTGTCTTTGTGGAACAATCCATGTTCCAAGCCTTTATTGGTATCTCTCCCCCACTTTTCCTTCGCTACTTTGACGACTGCATTGGCGCTGCTTCCTGCACGCATGCTGAGCTCATTGACTTCATTAGCTTTGCCTCCAACTTTCACCCTGCCCTCAAGTTTACCTGGTCCATTTCCGACACCTCCCTCCCCTTTCTTGCTCTTTCTGTCTGTATCTCTGGAGACAGCTTATCTACTGATGTCTACTATAAGCCTACGGACTCTCACAGCTACCTGGACTATTCCTCTTCCCACCGTCTCTTGTAAAAATGCCATCCCCTTCTCGCAATTCCTCCGTCTCCGCTGCATCTGCTCTCAGAATGAGGCTTTTCATTTCAGCACGAAGGAGATGTGCTCCTTTTTTTTAAAGAAAGGGGCTTCCCTTCCTCCACCATCAACTCTGCTCTCAAATGCATCTCTCCCATTTTTTTTTTTAATTTTATTTTTATTTGGATAAGGAATTCACAAATATCATGTACTTTTTTCACACATATAACCTTTTCCATTTTTTTTATATGTATAAAACTATAATTATTTATACATTCTTAAGTACACATTGAGATGATATAAAAGGAAATTAGACACTTAAATAGATAATTATGTACTGTGGTAATTCTAATCTATTAGGCTAAGTAATGGTATTAGTTGTTAAGAAAAATAGTAATAATAGTTTCCATATAACTCTTCTGGACCATTTCCACTGGTCCAAAATGTTGTATGTAAGCCTATGTAACAACCATTGTAGGTGTTTATATCCTAATTTGTTCATGCTTGCTCCTGCCCGCAGACATAATTATCCAATCCCTATGTACTTATTTACTTAATTTTTTTCATTTTTTATCTCTTTCCCAAATCTTTCCCTTTACTTGTGTTAATTCTCTATTTTCCAAAAGAAAACAAAAAAAAAGACATTTAGACTAGGGGTGCTTATGTTAGTAATATTACTGTGTTGATGAGAAGAGCAGTATAAATCATTAGGAGAGTCATCTAAAGTTTGCTCGCATTGGGGTTATATATTCAATCCATTTATTCCAGATTTGATAAAATTTTTCTTTTTGAGTTCTCAGGGAGTAAGTCAACTTTTCCATTTTAAATATTTCCAAGATAATTTCGTGCCAATCTTCTAATGTAGGTGGTATTGGATTTAGCCACTTTCTAGTGATTGATTTCTTACTTGCCGCTAAGAGGGCCTGCAGCAACTTTATATCTTCCTTCTGTTCAAGAAACAATACATGCCCCAAATAGAGCGTCTCAAAGTTCAGAGGTATCTGGGACCTAAGTACATTAACTAATGTTCTATGAATACCTTCCCAATATAGACTTAATTTAGGGCAATCCCAGAAAATATGAAAATGATTTGCCTCCTTGGAGCCGCACCTTCTCCAACACGTCACGTTTGTATCTTTATATTTTTCCTGATATGGGGTCTTGAAGTATTTTATAATGTTTTTCCAACAATGTTCTCTCCAAGTCAAAGAATTAGTCGAGGACCATTGAAAGCTGCAGATTTTCCCCCAAGCCTCCTCTGAAAGTACCAACCCCGTTTCTTTCTCCTACTTCTCTTTAATATACAGTGTATTTACATTTTTAGCATGGGAGAGTGCATTATATAATCGAGAAACTGATTTACTAGGTATTGAACTGCAAGCCGAATTCAGAATCTTGAAAAATTCTAATTCTACTGTTGATAGGTCTGTATATCTACAACTCTGGTTAACATAGTTTCGTACTTGAAGGTACCTAAAAAAAGTCATTGTGTTCTAGGCCATATTTGTCCTGCAGGATTTGGAAACTTTGTAATACTCTTTTATCTATAAATGAGAAGTAGGTTGTAAGACCTTTCTTTATCCATAGCTCAAATCTTTTATCTCCTCTGTTGGGAAGGAATTCTGTATCATATGCACACCATCTAAAGAGTTTTAACATGTTATTAATTCCACATGAATTAACCACCTTCTGCCATACTTTTAATGTAAGATTTATCCAATTGTTTTTAAATTTTTCCAACTGGGCCATCAATCCTTTGTCAGCTATTGAGGCCTGTAGAGGAAAACTGTCAACTAATCCAAATTCTATTTCCTTCCATCTAGCCTTGTATTCCCTATTACACCAATATAACAGAGGGGTTATCTGTGTGGCATAAAAATAATTTCTCAGGCAAGGAAGAACCATACCTCCTCCTTCCTTCCCTAACTGTAAGGTGTTATATCGAATTCTAGGTTTCTTTCCTTGCCGAATGAAGCGGGAAATCCATTTGTCCCATTCCCTGAATTGATTATCATCCACCTCCACCGGTAAAGTACAGAAAAGATACAATAACTGAGGAAGAATATTCATTTTTATAGTATTTATCCTTGAATTTAAACTTAAAAAGGGGATAAGATTCCATCTATGCATATCTGCTTTTATCTCTGAGATTAATGGCCCATAATTTACCTGTGACAGTGTTGAAAGATCCTTCGGCAGGGTTATTCCTAAATATTTTAATGATTTAGCTTCCCACTTAAGATCGTTTGTATCCTGCAATTTTTTGGATGGTGTATAATTTAGGGACATAACCTGCGTTTTCTTTACATTTATTTTATAACCTGATATTTTCCCAAAGTCATCCAACAGTGTAAACAATCCTATAAATGATTTTTCTGGTTCACTCAGATAGACCAAAACATCATCTGCGAATAACGCCACTTTCTGTTCAATCCCTGCCACCTTGATACCTTTTACGATTTTGCTCTGTCTTATTAGTTGGGTAAGCAGTTCAATATATAGCACAAAAAGGAGAGGAGAAATTGGGCATCCCTGTCTAGTGCCTCTCTCTAAGATGAAGGAGTCAGAGAGGTCCCCATTTAACTTAATTTGGGCTGTAGGGCTGTCATATAGAGTCTGAATTACTTTAATAAACTTTTCTTGAAAGCCGAATCTTCCTAACACTCTGTATAGGAATGCCCAAATAACCGAATCAAAAGCTTTCTCAGCGTCCAATCCTACTACCATTGTCTCTGTCTCGTTCTTATTAACCTGTTCTAGTATGTGTAGAGTTCTCCTTATGTTGTCCTGTGTTTGTCTTTGTTGAATAAATCCAGTCTGGTCTAAGTGGATTAGGCCAGGTAAAAGCTTTTCCAATCTGCGCGCTAATATAGATGTAAATAGTTTGTAATCTAAATTAAGAACACTAATTGGCCGATAATTGCCACATTCTAGTTTATCTTTACCTTCTTTAGGAATAACTGAAATAATCACTTCTGTCCAGGAAGGTGGAGTTTCTCCTCTCTGCAAGATCCAATTAAAGGTGTTAAGTCATATTGGGGCTAACTGTGTCTTCAGGGACTTGTACCACTCTGAGGTAAACCCATCAGAACCCGGGGACTTTCCAGTCTTTAACCTAGAGATGGCCACGTTCAGCTCTTTGACAGTTACTGGTTCTAATAAACTTTCATTTTGTAAAACTGTAAGTTTAGGTAGATCTAAAAAATTCAATACACTGTCTATATAGGGCTCATTGGGGGCCCGGGGTTGGGAGTACAGCTCTCGATAATATGTTTCAAAACTCTCTTGAATTTTCCCTATTGTACTCTCCACAAGCTTTGTCTTTGGATTCTTTATTTTATGAATTGTATTGTCTGCTTGTTGTTTTCGTAATTTATATGCTAATAATCTAGCTGATTTACCTCCTACTTCATAATTCTTTTGTCTCAGGTAAAGAAAATTGCTTTGAGTTTCCAACGTATAAATATCGTCAATTTCACTTTGCAATTTCCTAATTTCCTGTTGTCGATTTGAATTACTTTTGTTGCTATCTACAACTTGAAGTTGTTTTAATTTTTCTTGAAGGTCTGCTAATTTTTGTGCATTGATTTTTTTCATGTGAGTGGTAATGGAAATAATTTTCCCTCTCAGTACAGCTTTCAATGTATCCCATAAGATCACTGGTGATGTTTCTCCCGTGTCATTAAGGTCTAGATATTCTTTGATTTCTCCCCTTAATCTCTCCATTACTTTCGGGTTATTGAGTATATGTGAGTTTAGCCTCCATAGTGTTTTCCTCATTTTCCTTTCCAGGATTAGAGACATGGAGACTGGGCTATGATCCGACAGATCAATTGTTGCAATATTACAGTTTTTTATCCTGAGTCTATCTGTATTAAAGATAAAGAGATAGTCTATCCTTGAATAGGCTGAATGAGGGAAAGAGTAATGTGTATAATCTTTACTAGTAGGGTGTAATTCCCTCCAGACATCTATAATTCCCAACTCCTCCATCAATGAATTCATTTTCCGAGTCAGAGGTTTATTCTGAGTAACTATTCTTGAAGAATCTAATACAGGATTTAATCTAATATTAAAATCCCCTCCACAAATTACTACCCCTTGAGAACTGACCATTAGGTCAAAAATGTGTCTATAAAATGACCATTCACAACCTGGAGGAGCATAAACATTCAGCAATGTTATTTCTGTACCTTCTATTCTTCCTGTGATTTTTACAAACTGTCCTCCTTTGTCTTTAGTCTCTGAAATATGTTCATAATTAAGAGTACTTGATATTAAAGTAGCTACCCCTCTTTTGTGACTCAATTTATATGATGAATAAAATACATGCTTAAAGCCCATTCTTTTTAATTTTCCATGTTCAGATTGGCTCATATGTGTTTCCTGGAGGAAAGCTATTTGTGCCCTCTCTTTTTTCAATTTAGACATAATCTTATTTCTCTTAATTGGATTCAAAACCCCATTAACATTATAGGAAATTATTTTTACCAATTCAGTTTGCATTTTTCTCTAGTAGAAAAAAAACACTCTCCTTTTCTAACCAAACAGTAAGCAATCCCTTCTCAACAGTAAACCAAGACATATAACCACACTCTAGACATTTTTGAACGTGTAACATTTGAAAATTTTTCCCAACTTCCCACAGTGAGGCCTGAGCACCGACCCGCCTCAGTTCAGAGGGATAACCTCTATCTTCACCCTGTGTTAGAGGGCCCTCAGCAGTTTGAATAATCATAGAGAATTTTCTCCTATTTATGTCTCGACCATATTGCTATCATTCAAGTTATTCCGTCTAGTTTATTTTCAGTTACCAGTTTTCATTTTACCTTTAAGTCCGACTTACTCTTTTCAGTCATTTCTCTTAATTAATCTGTATTCTCTGTACACTCGCGTCTGAATATTTGCAGCTTTTCCTTGTAGTTTGACACTCTGGTTCGTGTGGAGCGTCCTCGCCCCACTAACTGCCACGACTTCTGCCGAATCCTCTCCAGTAGCGACTCCGGTTGGGTGATAACCTTAATAGGTAGTCCCCGGTCCGCCAGGTCCGACGTTGCCTCCTCCACCGTAGCGTAAGTTTTTGTCCCTTCGTCGTAAAAGCCTCTCAGCCGAGCTGGATACAGGGTCTGGAATCTGATGTTGTTTTCCTTCAGGACTCTCCGTGTTTCCGTACATTCCTTCCGTCTGGCAAGAATCCCCGGTGCGTAGTCGTGGTCTAAGCTGATTTTACAGTTGTTCCACATGAAACCTTTATATTGCCATGCCCTTTTAAGCACCTCTTCCTTCGTTCTGTAACTCTGACCAGAATCGATCTGGGTTGGGCGCCTGCCGGAGGCTGTGGTGCCAACGCGCGGTGAGCCCTTCCTATCTGTAGGTCTTTCGCGGCCGGTATATCAAGGTTCTCTCTAAGCAGCTTCTCTATGAAGGGAATCATCAATCCGGGTTTACCTTCGGTTGCATCTCTCCCATTTCACGCACATCTGCTCTCACCCCATCCTCCCACCACCCCACTAGGAATAGGGTTCCCCTTGTCCTCATCTACCACCTCACCAGCCTCTGGGTCCACTAAGCACATCTTTCCCTCCCCCCACCTCTTTCTGCTTTCTGCAGGGATCGCTCCCTACGCGACTCCTTTGTCCATTCGTCCCCCCCCACCCCTTCCCACCAATCTCCCTCCCAGCACTTAACCTTGTAAGCGGAACAAGTGCTACACATGCCCTTACACTTCCTCCCTCAACACCATTCAGGGCCCCAGATAGTCCCTCCAGGTGAGGCGACACTTCACCTGTGAGTCGGCTGGGGTGATATACTGCGTCTGGTGCTCCCGATGTGGCCTTCTATATATTGGCGAGACCCGACACAGGCTGGGAGACCGTTTCGCTGAACACCTATGCTCTGTCTGCCAGAGAAAGCAGGATCTCCCAGTGGCCACACATTTTAATTCCACGTCCCATTCCCATTCGGATATGTCTATCCACGGCCTCTACTGTAAAGATGAAGCCACACTCAGGTTGGAGGAACAACACCTTATATTCCGTCTGGGTAGCCTCCAACCTGATGGCATGAACATTGACTTCTCTAACTTCCATTAATGCCCCACCTCCCCTTCGTACCCCATCCTTTATTTATTTATTTATTTATTCATTCATTCATTCATTCATTCATTCATTCATCCATTCTCTTTTTGTCCCTCTCACTATAACTCCTTGCCCATCCTCTGGGCTCCCCTCCCCTTTTTTTCTCCCTAGGCTTCCTGTCCCATGATCCTCTCATATCCCGTTTGCCAATCAACTTTCCAGCTGTTAGCTCCATCGCTCCCCCTCTTGTCTTCTCCTATCATTTTGGATCTCCCCCTCCCCCTCTCACTTTCAAATCTCTTTCTGTCTCTTCTTTCAGTTAGTTCTGATAAAGGGTCTCGGCCCGAAACATTGACTGTACCTCTTCCTATAGATGCTACCTGGCCTGCTGCGTTCACCGGCATTTTTTATGTGTGTTGTTTCACCAGTTGCAGCTTTATGGGAGAGTGGCAAAGAGAAAGCCATTGTTGAAAAAAAACTCACATGAAATCTCAGCTAGAGTTTGCCAGAAGACGTGGGAGACTGAAGTCAGCTGGAAGAAGGTTTTATGGTCTGATGAAACCAAAGTTGAGCTTTCTGACCATTAGACTAATAGCTGTGTTTGGCACATCATCAAAACACACAATCTCAACTCTGAAGCATGGTGGTAGCTGCATCATGCTGTGGGGTTGCTTCACTGCAGCAGGCCCTGGAAAGCTTTTGAAGGTAGAGGGTAAAATGAATGCAGCAAAGTACAGCGAAATCCTGGAGGAAAACCTGATGCGAGAGAACTGTGACTTGTGAGAAGATTTGTTTTCCAGCAAGACAATGACCCCAAGAATAAAGCCAAAGCAACATTGAATGGCTTAAAAACAACAAAGTTAATGTCCTTCAGTGGCCAGTTCAGAGTCCAGATCACAATCCAATTGAGAATTTGTAGCTGGACTTGAAAAGGTCTGTTCACTCATGATACCCATGAAATATGACAGAGCTTGAGCAGTTTTGTGAAAAGAATGAGGAAAAATTGCAGTGTCCAGATATGCAAAGCTGATAGAGACCTATCCACACAGACTCAAAGCTGTAATTGCTGCCAAAGGTGCATCAACTAAATTCTGACTTGAAGGGGGTGAGTAATTATGCAATCAGTTAAATTGTGTTTTATATTTGTAATTAATTTAGACCAATTTGTAGAAATTTGCTTTCACCTTGACATGAAAGTGTCTTTTTCTACTGATGAGTGTAAAAAAGCTAAATTAAATCCAAACAACAGGAATTCAATGTGATTAAATTTAAATTTAAATTAAATTAAATTAAATCCAATGTGATTTCAATGTTGTAAAACAATAAAAGACAAAAACTTCCAAGGGGGTTGGTTGAATACTTTTTACAGATACTATATCTATAATTTCCAAAGGAATTCCATACTCATCTACTGTAACATGGTAGATTACCACCAGAAACTAGCCAACAAAAGAATCAATGGTTTCTTTAATTTCTCTAGGGTTTCCACTCATCTTCCAAGCAACAAGAGAATTACAAACTCTAGCATTCCTGTCTTTTCTTGCTCACCTGATTGCAGCATTCTTTTAACTTTACTGCTTACTTGATCAACAGTGTGGTCTTTATCAGGTCAACTATTAATGCTCTCTTCCACTAATGTTATAACTCATTCTGTAGCTGACCCTTATATATTCAACACATTTTCTCAAATACTAAGCAATAGGGGAGAAGGGGAATTAATTAAAATTTAGTAGCTCAAACTGAAAATCAAAGTCTTTTGATTTTCAAAGGGATCTGAATGCCTTTGTATGCAATTCACTCTAAATTAATTGCAGAATCTGTAGAGGATTAAAAAGACACGGTTAAGTATTTAAGTACATGAATAAAGACACCTTGATAAGACTGCATCTAGAGTATTGTGCATAGATCAGGTTTCCCTACCTAGGGCAGGATAGATTTAAAATGGGGGCATTGCAGTCAAAGTTTAACAGATTGATAGCAGGGTTGCCAGTTTTGTTGTGTGAGGAGAAATTAAGCTGACTTCATAAGAACGAGGGAATACACAGAAATACAAAAAAATTCTTTTGGGATTGACAGTATAGAGACAGGATTGTTGTCTTCCCTGGCTGCGTTGTCTGGAACCACTTGCCAATGTCTCAAAGTATAAGCTGAGCATTCTGGACAGAGATGAGAAGAAATTTGGAGCCTCCACTGGCCTCCGCCCCACAGGATATTTGTTGAAAGTGAGGAGAATACATGGTCAGTAATTAAGTCAAAGGTTGTGAAATTCTGAAAATGATACTTGAAAATAACGACATATTTTTCTTCACTAAGCGGGCTAGTTTAGATGTCAGACAATTGTAAATCAGTCAAATATTTTTACAGTTCATTATAGATGAAATAATGAATTCTCATTAAAGAATAAAATCACCCAAATGATTTTTGTGCCTATGTGGATGTAAGAAGCCTTTTATTGCTTAATTTGCAGGATAAAACTGTATATAGTAATACAGGTACTTCGTACAATCGTTTCTTGCTACTGGATGACAAGCAGAATCGGCGGATTTTGGTGGATTTTAAAGAAGTGGAGAAGGAATGCAAGTTGGTGCATGCATGGGCCAGAACAATCCACACTTTTCAGGTATGAAATGCAATATTGAACATTGGTGGTCTGCTTTTAGCTGCTGAATAGTTGTGTGGAGCTGGATAGATACTTCCGGCTTTATACTTGGGAGCCATTATTTAAGACCATAAGACATAGGAGCAGAATTAGGCTATTCAGCCCATCGAGTCTGCTCTGCCATTCCATCATGGCTGATCCTGGATCCCAATCAACTCCATACACCTGTCTTCTCACTATATCCTTTGATGTCCTGACTGGTCAGGAAACGATCAACTTTCACCTTAAATATACCCACGGCCTCCACTGCAGTCTGTGGCGGAGCATTCCACAGATTTACTACTCTCTGGCTTAAAAAAAATACCTCCTTACCTCTTTTCTAAAGACCTACCCCCTCAATTTTGAGGCTGTGCCCTCTAGTTCTGGATACCCCCCACCATAGGAAACATCTTCTCCACATCCATCCTATCTAGTCCTTTTAACATTTGGTAGGTTTCAATGAGATACCCCGGCATTCTTCTAAATTCCAGTGAGTACAGGCCCAAAACTACCAAACACTCCTCATATGCTAACCCCCTTCATTCCAGGAATCATCCTTGTGAACCTCCTCTGGATTCTCTCCAATGACAACGCATCCTTTCTGAGATATGGGGCACAAAACTGTTGACAATACTCCCAAGTGTGGCCTAACTAGTGTCTTATAAAGGCTCAGCATTATCTTCTTGCTTTTATATTCTATCCTCCTTGAAATAAATGCCATTTGCCTTCTTCACCACAGACTCAACCTGCGGGAGACTGGCACGAGGACTCCTAAGTCCCTCTGCACTCTGATGTTTGAACCTTCTCCCCACTTAGATAATAGCCCGCACTGTTGTTCCTTTTACCAAAATGCATTATCACACATTCCCCAACACTGTATTCCATCTGCTACTATTTTGCCCTTTCTTCCAATTTGTCTAAGTCCTGCTGCAATCGCATTGCTTCCTTAGCACTACCTACCCCTCCACCAATCTTTGTATCATCTGCAAACTTTGCCACAAAGCCATCAATTCCATTATCTAAAATCATTGACAAACAATGTGAAAATTAGCGGTGTCAATACTGACCCCAGAATAATTCCGGCAGCCAACCAGAAAAGGCCCCTTTTATTCCCACTCGCTTCCTTCTATCTGTCAGCCATTCCGTTATCCACACCTTCTGAAAATCTAAGTAAATGACATCCACTGCCTCACTTTTGTCCACCCTGCTTGTTACTTCCTCGAAGAACTCTAACAGATTTGTCAGGCAAGTTTTCCCTTTACAGAAACCATGCCGACTTTGAATTTTTATCATTAGTCTCCAAGTAGCTCAAAACCTTGTCCTTAATAATGGACTCCAACACTTTCCCAACTGCTGAGGTTAGGCTAACTGGCCTATAATTTCCTTTCTTTTGCCTTCCTCCCTTCTTAGAGTGGAGTGACATTTGCTATTTTCCAGTCCACCAGAACCATGCCAGAATCAAGTGATTCTTGAAAAATCATGACCAATGCATCTGTTCTCTCTTCTACGACCTCTCTTAGGACTCTGGGATGTAGTCCATCTGGCCCAGATGACATCCAGCTTAAGACCTTTGAGTTTGCCTCACACTTTCCTTTGTAATAGCAATAGCACTCACTCCTGCTCCCTGACAATAGCACTCACTCCTGCTCCTCTGGCACACTGCAACTCTCTTCCATAGTGAGGATAGATGCAATGTACTCATTAAGTTCATCAGCCATTCTTACCAAGTTCATCCATCATTTCTTTGCCCCCCATTACTAACCTCACCTCATTTTCCAGTGGTCCAATATCAACTCTCACCTCCTTTTTACATAACCAGAAAAACTTTCAGTATCCTGCTTTATATTATTGGCTGGTCTGCCCTCATATTTCATCTTTTCCCTTATAGCTAGCTCTTTTAGTTGCCTTTTGTTGGATTTTGAAAGCTTCCCAATCATCCAATTTCCCACTAACTTTTGCTACCTTCTATGCCCTTTCCTTGGCTTTTATGCAGTCCTTAACTAACTTTGTCAGCCACAGTTGCCTACCCTTGCCATTTGAGAATTTCTTCCTCTGTGGGACATAGCTATCCTGTGCCTTGTGAACTATTCTCAGAAACTTCAGCCATCTCTGCTCTGCCATCATCCCTGCCAGTATCCTCCTCAAATCCACCTGGGCAAGCTCCTCTCTCATGCCTCTGTAATTCCCTTTATTCCATTGTGATACTGATATATGTGAGTTATGCTTCTCTCTATCAAATTGCAGAAGGAATTTAATCATTATGATCACTGCCTCCCAAGGGTTCCTTTACGTTAGGCTCCCTGATAAGATCTGGGTTATTACACAACACCCAATCTAAGATAGCCTTTCCCTGAGTAGGCTTAACACAAGCTGCTCTAAAAAGTCATCTCATAGGCATTCAATAAATTTCCTCTGTTGCAATTCAACATCAACCTGATTTTCCCAATTCCCTTGCATATTGAAGTCCCCCTTTACAATTGTATCATTACATTATTAAATGCCTTTTCCAGCTCCCTTTGCACTCTCAACCTCACATCTTGGCTATTATTTTGATGCTTGTATATGATTCCCATAATGTTTTTTTTTACCCTTGCAATTTCTTAACTCCATCCATAAAGATTCAACATTCTCTGACTGTATGTCACCTCTTTCTAAAGATATAATTCAATCTCTTACCCACAGCACCACACCACCATCTATGCCTTCCTGCCTGTCCTTTCGACACAAAGTATATCCTTTGATGTTAAGCTCCCAACTATGGCCTTCTTTCACCCATGACTCTGTGATGCCTACAACATCATACCGACCAATCTGTAATTATGCCATCAGTTCATCCACGTTATTCCAAATTCTATGTGCATTTAAATACAGCACCTTCAGTCCTGCATTCTTTCTCCTTTTGAATTTTGCCTCTGTGGTACAAGTTAGCTCTTTGCTTTGTCTGCATTTGTACCCAATCATTGGCTTGTCGTTCCTTACATTCATTATCTACTTGTAAACCTGCTGGCTCATTCTTCGCTCCATCATGCTGGTTCCCATCCCTACCATATTAGATTAAACCACGCCCAACAGCACAGGTAGCAATCCTGAGATTACTACCTTCGAGGTCCTGCTTCTTAGCTTCCTTCCCAACTGCCTGTATTCTTTTTTTCAGGGTCTTCTCCCTTTTTCTTCCTATGTCATTGGTACCAATATGTACCACAACTTCTGGGTACTCACTTCCCTCTTCAGGAACATTTTGAACTCTGGCAGCTGGGAGGAAAACTACCATCCATGTTTCCTTTTCACATCCACAGAATCGCCCATCTGTTCCTCTGGCTATAGAGTCCCCTATTACTGCTGCCATTGTCTTCAGCTCCCTACCCTTCTGAGCCACAGGGCCAGGCTCAGTGCCAGAGGCACAGCTGCTGTTGCTTCCCCCAGGTAGGTTGTTTCCACCCTCCACCCCCCACCCCCAACAGTACTTAAAATGGAGTAGATATTGTTGAAGGGGATGACCACAGGGGTGCTCTCCACTTTCTGACATTCTGCCTTCCCTCTCCTGACAGTCATCCATTTATCTGTCTTCTGTAGCCTTGGGGTGACTACCTCCCTGTAGCTCCTGTCTATCGCTTATTCACTTTCCCTAACAAGCTGAAGATCATCAAGCTGCAGCTCTAGTTGTCTAAAATGGTCTCTAAGGAGCTGCATCTTGATACACCTGGTACAGATGTGGCCATCGGGGAAGCTGGGGGTCTCCTGGAAATGCCACAACTGACACCCAGAACAGAACATTGGCTCTGTAGACATTCCCCAACCTCTCTAGATTTGAATAAGAAATAAGGATTGAATTTACCTTGCCCCGCCTATTCTCGCCAAAGCCTTATGACGATGACCTCTTTGCTAGGCGGTACCTGTATTTCAGCAACACACACAAAATGTTGGAGGAACTCATCAGGTCAGGCAGCATCCATCGAAAAGAGTAAACAGTTGACATTTTGGGCCTGTAGGGTCTCAGCCCGAAACGTCGACTATTTGCTCTGTTGACCTCCCCCAGCATTTTGTGTGTGTTGCTTGGATTTCCAGCATCTGCAGAATTTTCTTGTTTATGAAGAATACCAAATGCTTTTGTTTCTTCTCCCCCTCATTTCTCAGAGGGCTAGTAACTTCCTCTGATACTCACACTACATTGAGTGTTGATTATCAAACATACAGTTGTAGTTTATGGAGTGTAATCAGAAATTAAAGTCTTACCATGTCACTTTCCCAGATGTTCAGATTTATTCATAGTCCCAGGTGTGGCTGTCTCAATTCATTTGTATTTTAGGGTTCTGAAGCTAACACCGTTGTGTATGTTGTGGGAACGGCAGGAAGACAGAACTGGCAGCACATCTACACTGCAGTCACACGAGGGCGCAAGCGTGTATATGTTGTTACATCTGAGAATCACTTCACTAAAGCAGTGACGGCCAAAAGCCCCTACAGAAACACTCGCCTTCGTGAATGGCTACAGGAGAAACTAGTAAAACCAAGACTGCCGCCATGCTTTGAAGGATTACAGTTCCAGCAGCAGGCAGGTTGGGCACCCACACCTGCAGAGCTCTGTCCAGCCCTGTTCAATTCATCTGTTTCTTCGTCTCAGGTGGTGCCAGATTTGACATCCTGTGTAGCAGATGAGATAAAGGATAGAGCTAACTCCCAATCTCAGAAAGAAGACTCCTATTCAGAAGATTTGGCATTTGCACAGAACTACAGTTGGTCTCCTTATAGTTTTGAGCTTGACAACACAGAATGCATTTGGACCAAGGAAGGGCCAAAAGAAGCAGTCGACACCTTACTTCAAGTTGGTGATGGATCTACAAGAGATAAGTTGGTAGGGACAATTGGAGGAGTGTCCAGCAGCTCTGAAAAATCTGAAGCAAGCTGGTCACCTGGCAGTAAGAGAAGTGATAATACTCTGGCTGGTGAGGAATCTGCTCCAAAATACTCCAAGGTAAATAGAATTATTTAACTCTAGGATGGTCTAAATTGCTTAAGAATTAATACAAGGTCAAGTTGACATTTGGTAAGATAAAAGATGGAAAGAAACATCAGCTTATGTATGTCTTTATCATCATAATAGCAAGGGTTTGGGAGTCCATAGAGCTTCTAACACCCGTGTTTTTAAAAATCAAATTCTTGAATAGTTGTAATTTATGAAAGCAATTGTTCAGATTTTCAAGGGGCTGAAGATAATCACTTTTGATTGTGTTATTATGGATTTAGCCAGACAGTGGTGCATCTGTGAAGTTCATTGCAACAGATAGCCGTGGATATGCAAGATCTGCTAAATGTATAATCTGGTTGTTTTCTTCCTTTCCATATTTCTCCCTGAAATGACAATTGATCCGCTGCTAAGCATTAAAATATTACAGCACAGTACAGGCCCCTTGGCCAGTATTGTTGTGCTAACCATTTTGAACCGCTCCAAGATCATTCTAACCTTTCTCTCCCACCCAGCCCTCCATTTTTTTTTTTTAAATCATCCATATGCCTATCTAAAAGTCTCTTAAATGTCCCTAATGTATCTGCCCCTGGCAACACATTCCAGGTAGCCACCGCTGTGTTTATATAAAAATAAAACTGCCTCTAATATGCCCTTTATACTTTCCTCCAGTCACCTTAAAATTATGCTCCCTATTAGCTATTTCCAGCTTGGGGAAAAAGTCTATGGCTGTCCACTTAATTTATGCCTCTCGTCATTTTGTACATCTAACACGTCATCCTCTTTCACTCCAAAGAGGAAAGCCCCATTATTATCATAAGACAATAAGAGATAGGTGCAGAATTAGGGCATTTGGCCCATCGATCATCATGGGTGATCCATTTCCCTCTCAACCCCATTCTCCTGCCTTCTCCTCAAAATCTTTCACGCCCTGACTTATGAAGAACCTGTCCACCTCCACCTTAAATACACCTCCAATATACTTGGCCCCCACAGCCAGCTGTGGCAATGAATTCCACAGATTCACCACCCTCTGGCTAAAGAAATTCCTCCTCATCTCCATTCCAAATGGATGTCTTTCTATTCTGATGCTGTGCCCTCAGGTCCCCCACTATAGGAAACATCCTCTCCACATCCACTCTATCTAGGCCTTTCAACATTCAATAGGTTTCAATGAGATCCCTATCATTCTTCTAAATTCCAGTGAGTAAAAGCCGCGTGTCATCAAAACGTTCCTCATACGATAACCCTTTCATTCCCAGAGTCATTCTCGTGAACCCCTTCTGAATCCTTCCTAATGTCAGCACTACCTTTCTTAGATGAGGGGCTCAAAACTGCTCACAATTCTTCAAGTGCAGTTTCGCCAGTTCCTTATAAAGCCTCAGCATTATAGCCTTGCTTTTAATATTCTAGTCCTCTCAAAAGGAATGTTAACATTGCATTTGCCTTCCTCACCACCAACTCAACCTGCAAATTAACCTTTAGGGAATCCAACACAGGACTCCCAAGTCCCTTTGCACCTTTGGATTTCTGAATTTTCTGCCCGTTTAGAAAGTAGGCTATGATTTTGTTCCTTTTACCAAAGTGCATGTCCATACATTTCCCGACACTGTATTCCATCTGCCACGTTCTGAGTGTTTCTATTTTTTCTCGTTTTCTCAAGATTCATGTTGGCAATGTGTTATGACCTATTAGAATGTGACGACTAAGCAAAATCCTAAAGAATAAAGAACTTGAAGGCCCTTGAAATTCGTGATCTATACCACAATGATAGAAGTGACTACTGTTAATAAATGTCGCCAAGATAATTTAAACATCTCTGCCTTTTTAATATTGTATGTGATTGTAGTTGGTATCCACTTAAAAACTGTTGAACCATGGCTAGATTTATGTTGAGAAAAATCATAATTATTTTCCTAACTAAACCACATGAATGTTAATTTACATTGCAGATACTGATGGAATCACCTCTTGGCTGCACGAGGTTCAAGATGATGACACTTGACAACTCATCACCACAAAGAGGCACCAATAAAAAGCTGTTTAAAGAGGAGAGTGAATGATGTGATGTGCAGGCTTTACACAAAAAGGACATATTAGCAATAGACTGCCATCAAGATGATGTCTGAGGTTAAATGGTATGTGCATTATGTTTTTAAACTGGTGATAATTTGCATCAAACAATCAGGAAAAACTAGTTACTAAAACATCCTCAAATAGTATACTTGTGGAATTTTCAGCTGCTTTTTAAAATTTTCTAAAATTATTTGTACAACGTAATTATCCTGAATTTTATCTTTCAAGCAGCGTCTGTGCCTACTCATACACCAGGAAGCCGTATTGTCTTACATGATTTTATTTCATCTTGCATATCTCATACAAATTAGCCGTGAAGATTCCCAAAACCTTAGACGATAAATATCATGCTACCAAAGTAGGAAATTTGTACAAAAATACTTTACAGTTTATAATACTTGTTTGTTGCAAATAAAAATACATTGTCCAAAGGACATGAATCAAATCTGTAATATCTAAGTTGTAGCTGTCTGTATTTGTGTTGCTGGCAGTGCTTTTCTTTAAAATATGCATCACATATTTAGGCTGGAAAATTTTAACATGTGGTAACTGTACAGTTAATGGGTCAAAGGAGGGTAGAAACATTCCCTTACTTTTTAAATTGGGGAGCAGGCTTTAATCATCAGTGAGATGGAATACAACCAGAGGCAGAGCAGCAGTTCTGAACAAAGTAAAACTGTTCACCTGGGACCCTTAGGGTTTTGGTGGCGCTGGACAAGCAAATTTTCCACACTACAGGATATTATCTTGTTTATACTCAAAAACAAAGTGAACGACCCATGTAACAGCTTAACATTTCTGTGAACCTGGCAAGTTTAAAAGGAGTGTGTGGCGGGGGGGGGGGTAGAATTGACTGAGTTTAAAGGGAGTGTGTGGCGGGGGGGGGGCGGAGAATTGAGAATACAGGAAATATCACTTGGTGAGATAATTGCCAAACCATTGGGATTTCTGAATGGTTGGATAGTGGAGTATTAAAATTTTGCTGATAAACTTATTTTTCTGTTAGCCACTCTAGCTACATTGTATGATTACAGAATTTTAGAATCTACTCCCATATGTTTTGATCCATTATAGTGAGTGAGGCACAAGCAACGATAATACTAAGATATTTAACCAGCCTTAAGTTCATGTACGTCAAAGTAAAATTCAAATTTCGTTATACTGATTTATAAAGTCAATCATTTACAAATACAAGTGTGTTCCTTAACTAGTTACCAACCCCAATAATGGACCATAAAATGTGAAGACAGTTTACACAAGTGAGCAGGTTTAGGATTACATGTTTGAAAATGGATGGAGACTCAAGACCTAGTAATCCACATGGCAGATGCATATCATCGATTACAATATCTATGGCAATATCAGAATCTTCATAGAAAAAGGTGAGGCAATAAATTCCCAGCCTGGAAGGTCACCGTGGTATTGGACTGGGATGTTTCTTTTTCACTTTCATCCCAGAAAATTCTTTAGCAAGTTGGTGCTTTTCAAAATGGGTCAGTAAAATTTAGTTCCTAATATTTTGCAGTGTGAAAGAGGGGTCAGCTTGATTGTTACATCACTGTCATAAGTATGGGCTGTAAATAAAAGCCAAGAATTGACTCAATGCCCTAACCACTGAGTACCACAACTTTGGCCAAAAACTAGCTCAAAGAAGACTAGCTTAATATTAATTGTCTGTGCAGTGTTAAACTTTTCATTCATTTACAATTATTATGGGTAAAGACTATGCTGCACTAATAGTTTTATAATCATTTCTGTATATAATTTTAAATGCTCAATTTTCAAATAGCATGCTATAACTTTTTTCTTGCCCAGGAACCAGCTGGCAGCATCATAGATCATCATAATATACAAAAACAATTTTAAATTTAGACAATAAGCACCATGGGGGGGGTGGGGGAGCTCTTGGCAACATTTTATTTTCATGGCTGTGCTCTGCATAGACTGGCTTAATGTTTGTCAAACCTTTTGTCATTTGCAGTGTGAGGAAAGACAGGTTTTCTGTTCATTTATGAAATGTACGCACTTGGTATCTGTGAGAAATAATGGTTGCTAAGATGGGTTTTTCTACAAATGAAAGTTGTTAAAAAGTGAGTTAGCACCATTAGGGAAATAAACAATGCCTCAGTCTATTGGACTGAATACCTGGCACTACAATGTGTTGGTATTTTCTTGGAGCTCACTACTGCCAAGCCTTCCTTTCTGTTGCCTATAACCATGAGCTTCGTCCAGCTCATTCCATTCTTCTAGTTGTAAAGACTGATCTTCAGAGAGCACCTCCTGAGAAGCCAGTGGGTTTCTGCTGATGACCAATTCAAGTTTATTGCCGGAATCTGCAATTAATGGCACCACCAGACAGCAATCAAAGTCTCTGGTACGAATATGGTTTACCTGTTCCAAGAAAGCAAAACAGCGACCAATTAGTCACAACTTTGTATCTCCTCCCAGAAGATATGTCCTGCAGTTTGTAGTGATATTTCTGAATGCAATACCTGTAATAACCTGTCATAGGGCTTGACTCCACCAAGGGCAGCTGGTCCATTTGGGCGAATGTTGTTTACATATACACCCTTCTCCAGCAGGCCATCTGAAACACTGAATCCAAAATCCTGAATGTCTGAATCTTTGTATAGTGTTACCTGTGAAAGATAAGAATATTAATTTGAAAATATTCAAATATGATCCAGCATCATTTGCTATATTTGAGCAGACAGCTGTGTGCTAGTTTCTCAGTTTGTTATTAAAGTGCACCACGTGGGGAATAGAAATTTCTAACAATAGTCTAATTTTACTCTGCTTTAGGTCATCATTTTTGAATAATCAAGCATAAATAATTGAAATTAAATTACAACTCCATTGCAAAACTTGTTGAAAGTAAATCTGAGGAAAAACAACTGAGCGTTGCTGTGCTAATCACTTCATGGAATTTGTCAAAGGGAATTGCATTTTCAACTAATCCATTTTCTATCCTGAAGCAAATCTAAATGGAGGTAGAAACATGACTAGAATAAATATTTTAGGGAATCTGAAACCTTATGCAGCTCCACTGGTGTTGGTGACATGATCTCTTTCATTTCTTGCTTGATCTTCCTAATAGCAAATGACTTTGATCTCACGCCATCTGACGGTAAAGTGTTGCTACGGGCAACCTGGGTGTAATGTGCCCTGACAGCATTTTTCTCTTGGAAGCTTGATTGTCTTCCCAATGGCCTGTGTGTCAGGCTGTTTTCATCATTCAGACACAGTGTGCTTCCGGACATGATTGTTGCCTGTTGGATGAGATAACAGAACTGTAAAAGGTTGGGTCCCAGGAAATTGTGGAAAGGCTTCTGTTAGGGAAGGTGGATGACAGTTGGGGAAAACTTAATGCTAATGAGTGAAAACAAATATTTTGAACAAAAAATACTTAAAGCAAAACAGAGTTTGCTATTGGCATTTGTTAAATAATACACATATATAGATTTGTTAGTATGGTTGAAAGTGCAGATTTTATCTCTTGTTAAATACAAAAGTGCAATCGTCTAAAGGTTCAACCAGAAATCTTCAAATGTATCAAACTGTTAGATCTTGAATTTCACACCAATTCTAAAATTTAAAAAGTACCAATAAAGCCAAGTCTTTCAAATTCAGATCCTTTTGGTTGGCATCCATCTTTAAAGAGGAGCTAGGTTCCTGTAATTAGCAAGACCAAATGCTGTAGACTCAAAATCGAAAGCTGTGTCTGAAATTATGTCTCATTGCTCTTTTAGAATGGTGAAAACCTATATTGCAAAAAGTGAAAATTTGATACCTCCAATTCCCTCAGGATTCCTGATTGACCACAGGTTTCTAAATCTTCCAAGGCCTGGGACCAAAAATTTTCTTCCTGATCTGCTTCTAACCCATCTTGTCCACCTACATAACTGAAATTTATTCAGAAAGGATATAGCATTAAAAATCTTGGGGGTGCATACATACTGTCAAAATACCCAATGGTAAAATTAAATATCTTTTCTCTTGATATTAACTGATAATTACTGTTTTTTTAATCACTGTACAATTTGAAATCAGATGTCCAGAAATAATTATATAAATATCAACTAGCTTTGGGTAACATCACAAATACATAGCCCACTTAAAGAAATTAATATTCAGCTTTTAAAATGAGGTGCACATTTGTCATGCATTAGTACTAGAAATGTTTTCTTCATCATGGTTTTTCAAATAGACCTGGTAAGCAATTAAACAATTGATTGTATAATTGAATAGTTTGGCCATTCATTTTCATTAGGCCAGTGAAAATGCTTCACCTTTATTTTACATTACTGGAGGTTATTATCATTGTTCTGAAATTCCTTTCCAGGCCTGCCAATCACATCTGCATTCAATCAACATCTATGACATTGCAAGAGAAAGTAGGCAATGGGTGGGGTAATTGTAGGGTACAAAAGAAGTGATAGTGGGGAAAAAGGACATGGCAGGTAGTGACAGGGACAAGAAGTGGGGAAGAGCAGGAGCTGAGATGTACTCTCTCACAGGTACTCTGCCCAAGATTGAACAGCAGCAGAATTTATAGCCTCTGTCCTCGATCCTGGAATCTGATGGGCAAAAACCATCTCTGCCAGAGCCAGCAGAAAGGACCTACATCTAAGACAACAGTCAGGTAGAAAGCAAACTGCAGAAGCAGGTGTTGAACTTTGGTATATTCTGATAGTGCACCGTTAGTCTTCCGATATTTTAAAGATGATAATTGACAGTCCTACTTTTAAGTAGCAATGTAGCTTGGTGTTGAGAGCAGAGGGCTGAAATGCTCCTTCAAACAAGAGTTGGACACCAGTTCTCCCTGCCATCTGCTAAACTGTCTGAGGCCGGAAATGCTTAAAAAAAAATACCCCCACACTGCGTTAATAACAAAGGAAACTGTTGAGTCTGACAGTGCATTTTGTTTCATCTAATTTATTTCACAATAATTAACTACATGCCACTTGGAAATAATTGGTATTAAAACCCTGTGATCTAATTCTAAGAGCCAAATGTTGATCTAATGGGATGGGGAACTATACCACTCAAAGCACATCAACACCAAGTCATCCGCCACCCCAAGGACTGAAGGTGAGAAATACATTACTTTCAAATTCATGTATCATCAAAGCCATGTCAGTAATCATCAAGCAATAGTTGTTTCTTATTCACCTTTGGTAAAGGTAGGTTAGGTGCTTTGAGGTGTGCAAAGTGTAGTAAGAATTTTAACCATCCTCTTGTGACTCCTATTTAATCTTGCCACGACTTCACGTTTCACTTATTACAATTTAACACTTAGTAGGCTCTTGCATCTGCAGCCTTACTAATAATCTACTCTCTGAAAATTCGATGGAAATGGCTTCCAGCAGACGTAGACACACGTGGTATACGTTACATTGAGCAAAAAAGCTCAGGCTTAGACTGCACATTATAATTTGCACAATAATGAAGACTTTGGCATGATGCTGGTGCCCAAGTTTGCTTGAAAGAGTGAGATGAAAAGCAGGTAAACTACTAAGGTGTGTGAGAAACAATGGAAATACATGCACAGGGTTAGTTGTGTTGCTTCTTCAAGGTTTCCTCTTCTGTTTAAATAATTATTTTGAAGGACTGAGTGAATTCCATAGAAATTCAGGACATAAAGGAAGCAATTTGGAGGATTTCATTATACTATTTACAGTGGCCAGAGATTAAATTGAAGGATGTACCTTAAGTTTTCTTGAAGACATGGATTATCCCCACCTATTTCTGGAAACCACTGGCTCACACCACTCACGGTTGACGAAATGGTATTGCGAATCTTGAGGCTGTGCATAAGGAATCGAGCACAAGGAATGCCATTGCATACAAACTACACAGTTGCCTGTCCTGTCAGACATTTTCTGCACAATCTGTGGAAGAATCTATAGTTCCTACACCATCCTCTTTAGCAGTTACAGAATTTAAAAACTGGAGTGGAAGTAAGTCATACTTAATCTTGATGAGTTGTTTAAATCAAAGATATTTTTTCCTAACTCTGGAGAAATTCACTATGCACAGGGTTGGTTTTTCTTTTGTCATTATTAAGTTGATAGGTAGTTCAAAATACCCTTGAAAATGATGCAGCTGTCCATTATTGCAAAAATATGCCAGTCACTCTATACTCAGGCATTCAAACCAGGAAAGTCTCTTATTTTATCTCTGTAGTCACAGAAGAAGAAGGGTGTTATGTCTCTCCTGATTTAGGATTGTAGTTTTATTTCTAATTACTAGATCTCACTGCTTACGGATGGGTTCACAGCTGTTGTTTGCTCATTATCACACTGTTAAACAATCAACTTTCATCATCAGAGCAGCCATTTTATATCGTTTGTACATTTCATTTCGTAGTCCGAAGCACTTGTTAGAATCGAAGGAATTTCAGTCAATATTTGAATCTGCCTTTTGGCAGAACGCTGAGAAGTACTGCCTTTATACACCAGCTCCTTGCGTACTGTAACACGTTGGTGAATAATAAAATCACCTCCAACTACACCACGCCGGGACTGGAGGTATCTATCTGTCTAGCCTGAGGAAACAGGGAAAGCTCTCATATGAGGGCAGAATAAGGGGACACTACAATTCAGTTAGCAAAATGCTGGGGAAGGAAGAGAAACAAAACTAATCAGGTTCTGCTCTCATTTATTAGTAATTTGAATTGTACAATTGTGGAACTGCATCAATTTCCTTCAGGTTTCAGAAAACCAGGATGAATAGAAATTTAGGGGAAAAAATGGAACTCGTATATGTGCACACTAATAGCACACAATATTATTTACAATATAAGCAAGCTTAAATCTAAACTCGCCTTGCATCATTATGTCATACTTTGATGTATTACAACATAGGAAAACATAACAGATGTTCCTGTTTGTTATTAAAGTTGTTCATTTCACAGGTGAAGTGTTTTGACTAAAAAGCCAATTATAGCTTGAAGGGAAAAAAATAGCAACTTTATGAAGAATAAATTGTGCAACTTACCCACTAGTGGTGGGTCTTTCCCATTCATCATCACTCAGTGTGATATCGTGATAAGGGTTATGGTGCCTGTTGGCAGGTGGATACGTCAGTTTAGCAGTTTTCCATTCATGTGCGTGAAGGCTGTAACCAGAGGCGTGATATCCAGATGGAACTAAGAAAGGGAAAATAGAGAATATTCAAGAGTTCAGATACAGTCTGGGAGTATTTAGTAATGTATCAAATCCTGTGAAAGAAAGGAATTGAGAAAGCAGGAATAAGAAGCACGAGGCACCATCTAATCTTAATATTACAGACAGAAAGTGTCATCTCACAAGAAGATTCACAAATTTGTCAAAATTACTTGCCAAAGCTTCATTGGGTTAATAAACTGTTTTTGCTCTATCAATTATACCAGTCTGGGTCATACCACTGTTTACAGTTTATTTAACACTGCTGAACAGCTTAATTTAATTACTGCCATTACCTGCCAGCTCTAGAAACCATTATTAAAGAAAATCAGTTACTACATCCATCACAGAGTATTATATCTGCATATTCTTAACATGCAACATACAGATTACATTTGACATCAAAATATGAAATCATCTTGACAGCATCATTATTTCCTAATTTACTGACTGACATTATCCAGCAGTATTCTACAGTGAAGCAGAATAATGTCTTACCTATTGGCTGGTGGAATGCACATTGTGTGGAGTTACATCAGCTCAATTAAATTTACATTGTTAAATGTCACATTCTAGCCCTGTGAACATTTTAATATTATGGCTGCTTTTTGGTTGGTAGTCATCAGAATTATAAAGTGATTCATTATATAGGAGGGACAAAAACTATTCAACATTTACCCATAAGGGAGGAAATTTTGAAGTATCTACAAGGACAGGATAGCACTAGAAGAAATGCACTAAGTTGGCTGGGATAGTTATTCAATCAAAACATTACAAAGTTCAAACTGATATAATTGTGTCTACACTAAAATAATCAGATTCTTGAACCAGCATGTTTAGCATTAAAGGGGGTCTACTTTGTAGATTATGATGAATAGCTTTCTAACCAAATCTACTCAATAAGTTAGCTGGAAAGATGGTTGTGAGGGGAGGGATTGAAGAAGACATTGACAGTTTAATTGATTATCAATAGAAATGAACCATTTAAAAAGGGTTAGAACTTACGACAAATAAGCAGCCATTACATTCACAACAGGTTATAATGTGCTTGTAATTCCAGGAATATGACCAGATCCATCACAAGTTACTCATGACATAAATTATGTAGGCTTTTGCTGATGGTTTGTACGTTACAATGTCACTGAGCTGTTTTGAGCAGCAGAATGGCACAAACAGTGAAAGTGCATGAGACCATGTGTAAACCTACAGTGCAGTGACAAATTGGAAATGTCATTTATTTTGCTTCCTGTGTCATTGTTGGAAGAGATTGGCATTCAGTCCCAACAAATTATCTCATCATAATTATGTGCCATGTTGTATGACTTGGGCGATCATGGTCTTAACCGTTGTAATGTGAACAAAGTCAATGGAGAGAGACGGAAGCTAGTGGACAACAACAACAAGCAGCAGGCATCATATTGAGACCCTTTCTAAGGAAGAGGCCTGTTTGACCCAACATTATATGACATCTTATGTGCTAACGATCAAAGGACAATTCTATATTTACAATGTATCTACGTTTCTTTTGAATTACAGATAATTTTCACAACTTCTTCGCACACACATTCCAGACACCCAAAATGAATGTTAATTAACATTGTCTGATTTTTTCAATTACCTGCTGTCCATAGCTCTAGGGCTGCATTTTAAATTTAATCTACAATCCATGATCAGGTCCAAAGGTTGGTTGCTGAAGTTAATATTTGCTATATACCCTAATTCCAGAATATGCCCTAACATTGACTATGATTGTTTTTGGCAATTTTTTCTACAGAAGTGGTTTACTACCAGCCATTATCAATACTCTTCAGAGATTGCCTGGCGTCAGTGGTCGCATAACCAGGACTTGTGATCCAGATGCTCGTACAACCATCCATCACCTGCTCCCATGGCTTCACAACACAGATCAGGGGCTAAGCAGGTGCTACACCTTGCCCAAAGGTGGCCTGCAGGCTAGCAGAGGGAAGGAGTGCCTTACACCTCCTTTAGTAGAGACGTATCTCCACCCCGCCACCCCAAGATATCTATCACGTTTAAATTCCTCCATTCACCTCACTTCATCCCTAATTACCTCCAGCATACCAGTCCCTGGTCCTCTAATTCTAGCCTTGTGCTTTTCTACCTTCTCACCTCCCACCCCACGCTCTGTTATTGGTGATCAAGCTTTCAAGTGCCAACAGACACTAAAGTATTTTACTGGGGATATATTAATCTCCATCCTCTTTATGATCCTATTGAAAAAAACTATAACTTTGACCAGATATCTGGTTATTCCTCCAAATATTTCCTTTATTTTTGGCACCCATTTTACCTTGTACTAAGGAGTTTTGCACAGGAATATTCTTCCGCAATGAAAAGACCATAAATAAATGAGCTGATGATATAATTGCAAGGCTTTTAACATCAATAGAGTCGCTGAATCTTCTGTCTACCAGAGCATCTATTCAGATCAATTACATAGAATCTGCTGAAATGGAAATGGGTATTGCATCAACCAGTCAGTACTGATGTTTATCCTCATGCAGCAGACAAATCTTTTTCTATATCCCTTATGTTCTTTCCCATCAATCATTTAACTTCTTGCTTAGTCGCAAGTTGTATGTCCAGTTCTTTGCAGCACAGTGCACTTGAGGAAATGTGAAGAGTTTTGAGAAGTTAATCAAGCAGAATTACATCTTATAAACACAAGAAAAGTCTGCAGAAGCTGGAAATCCAAAATAAAACACAGCAAAATGCTGGAGGAACTCAGCAGGCCAAGCAGCATCTATGGAAGTGAATGGAGAGTCGATATTTTGAGCTGAGACCTTTCTTTAGGACTGAAGAGCATGGGGCAAGATGCCAGAATGAACAGGTGGGGAGAGGGGAAGGAGGCTAGCTGGAAGGTGATAGGTGAAGCCAGGTGAGTGAGAAAGGTCAAGGGCTGGTTAGATTCAGATAGGAGAGAAGAGTAGACTTTAGGAGAAAGGGAAGGAAAAGAGGACCCAGGGGGAAGTAATAGGAGAGAGGAGGCAAAAGGTCAGAGTGGGAAATAGAGGAAGGGGGAGCAGGAGGGAGTGAATTTGTTTACCAGAAGAAGAAATCGATATTCACGCCACCAGGCTGAACACAGACAGAATATAAGGTGTAGCCTCATCATCGCACGAGACCATGGACCGACATGTTGGACCGGGAATAGGAATTAAAATGTTTGGCCACTGGGAAGTTCCACGTGTGGCAGAATTACATTTTGTCTTACATAGAACAGTACAGGCCCTTTAAACCAACTCCAAAATCAATCCAACCCTTCCCTCCCATACAACCCTCCATTTTGCTTTCAACCATGTGTCTATTAAATTTCCCAAATATATCCACCTACCATCACCACCACAGTCCATTCCTTGCACTTACCACTCTCTGTGTAAAAAGATTACCTCGATATCCACCACTATACCTCCCTCTAATCACCTTAAACATATGTCCATTCTTAATAGACATTGCCCCACCTCCCAAGAAAAAGGTGCCAGCTGTACACTCTATCTATGCCTCTTATCATCTATCTACACGTCTACCAAGTTACCAGTCAACTCCCTTCATGCCAAAGAGCAAGTTTGCTCAATCTTGATTAAGACATTCTCTAATCCAGGCAGTAAATGTCCAGTTTTTTTTTTAAATGGGATGTGCTGATGGAGGAGAGGATGAGTGAAAGGTGTGTGTGATCATGTGAAATGAATGAAGATCTCACTAAAGTTGTTCAGTTTAAGAATGTTTTTTTCCCAGAGACACTGTCAATTAGGAATATTGCTAACAATTCCCAGTACTGAAGCAGCCAACCGACAGGCTCACTGTACCAAAAGCAAGGTGCAATTAACAGGATAACCTTTGGCTGGAATGCATTTCCTGGAAGAATGGAAAGTAGAGTTACTTCAACTTTTATGTATTTGAATAATCCATTAACGTGAATGACAAAATCCACTACCTCCCTAAAAGCAGAATTAAAATTAATCTTGTTCGGTGTCTAACAAGTAGCAAGAATCCCACACCTGTAATTTTCAAAAGTAAGAGCAGGTAGATTTCAAAGTTGTAACACACAGCAATGTACTACTTTGCTCTCTAGACTTAGTTGTGCTTATGGAGATCAAGAGCTCATGAACCTGACTGACCAAAAATTCTATGGTGATCTAAGCAGGTTATTTTCCTTGCATCAATGAACCTCTCCAAAAGGTCCAAAAATTAATCAAGAAAAAAAATTCAAGGCAGTCACAGTATATTCCACAAGTTTCCAAGATTTGTTGAAATGGACTGCAAAGGTCATTTTAAAACTGCATCTTGATGTTTACATTGTTCCTCATTTTCCCTGTATTATCACATGCGTTTTTCTCCAAGCTGCCAGACCGTTTACAGCTTGACACGGCCTGGACTAAATGTTAAAGAACTTTGTTTTTTGGACAAGTGAATGAACAGAATACATAATGGATGGAATTCAGTTCAATACTTTGTTCAAATAGCTGTACAAAATAATGAATATGCTCTATCTCCCACGACAGTGGGTTGTTTTAAACAAAGTAAATGCTCTCCCGCATCATAACTGAATCTAGCTGCTTTCTCTTTAAGTAATTTGCATTTATATCTGTTGACCTGATGAACTGTAGTGTTCCTGAGGGGGTGGGCTAGCTCCAGACTTATCATATCAGAGATGTTCAATCAGCTGTTGGAGATTTTTCATCTTGTAGGACAAACTTACTTTATGACACTGATGCACTGATGTGAATTTTGATGTTCTGTCATTCAGCTCACTGAGGCAATTACTGACAATCTGGAGGATAACCACTGCATATAAGAAACAAGTGCATTAATTGCACCTGTCAGCTCTTCCCTTAGCAGTGAAGTACATTTAACTTATGAAGCTATTGAATTAATTAGCTTTAAGCTGAATTGGGAAGGTAAAACCTCATGATTCTTAAAATAACTTGCTTATACCCATCTACTATGAAACCAGCCAGTCAAGTCCACTGATATTTGTCTATAGCTTCATCAAAATTAAAATAGATATTACTGATGCTTCAGTTTAAAATTTTTAAACTAGTATTTCTCTAGTTTCAATGTACAGTTAGACCATAAGACATAGGAGCAGAATTAGGCCATTCAGCCCATCTAGTCTGCTCTGCCATTCCATCACGGCTGATCCTGGATCCCACTCGACCACACGCACCTGCCTTCTCACCACATCCTTTGATGCCCTGACTGATAAGGAAACGATCAACTTCCGCCTTAAGTATACCCAAGGAGTTCATCCGGCTTTTGCTGTAAAGTCGCTTGTGAGAGCCAAATATCTGATAAAATGTCATTCAAAGATCACTCAGAAGCTGGATGTTTGATTAGTTCTGCAAAATGAGTTCTTTTGTCAAATGTTCTAATTGAACCATACTTCCATTAGGGATAAGCATCTAAGATCTGCAATATGATTGTTTTAATGCCAGCACTTTTTGAGAGAGGATTTGTCAAACATGGCTTCTGTTCCAACTTTAAATTGTAGATTCTAGTGAATTAGGAAAATAGTTTTGATTACCTGCAGTCAGTTAATATATTTTTCATTGTCTTATTCATTTTTCTTCCAGCTGATATGTCTCATGTAAGTTATAGAGTCATAGAAAACTCCAGCACCAAAAACAGGTCCTTTGGCCCATCTAGTCCATGCTGATTCATTTAAACTGCCCAGTCCCATCAACCTACACTGGGACCATAGGCCTCCATACTTCCATCCATGTACCAATCTAAACTTCTCTTAAAAGTTGAAATCAAACTTAAGTTGGCACTTTGTTCCACAATCTCATGACCCTCTAAGTGAATTAATTCTGCCTCATGATCCCCTTAAACTTTTCACCTTTTACCCTTAACTGGTTGTAGTCTCACCTAACCTCAGCGGAAAAGAGCCTGCTTGAATTTACCCTATCTGTACCCCTCATAAGTTTACCTCTATCAAATCTCCCCTCATTTTTCTATGTTGGAAGGAATAAAGTCCTCATCTATTCAGTCTTTCCCTATAACTCAGGTCCTCAAATCCCGGCAACATCCTTGTAAAATTTATCAGTACTCTTTCAAACTTACTTACATCTTTCCTGCAGGTGGATGATCAAAGCTACACACAACACTCCAAATTAGGTCTCATCAACGTCTTAAGGCAACTTCAACGTATTTAGATTTATGAAAGCCAATGTGCAAGAAGCTTTCTTTACGGCTCTATCTACCTGTCCACCACTTTCAATGAATTCTGGACCTGTATTCCCAGATACCTCACTCCTCAGTGCTGTACTATTCACTGTGTAAGACCTACCTTGGTTGGTTCAAATGCAACACCTCGCACCTTGTCTGCATTAAGTTCCATCTGCCAATTTTCAACCCACTTATCCAGCTTGTCTAGGTCCCACTGCAAACTCTGATAGTCTTCCTCACTGTCTACTATATCCCCTAACTTGGTGTCATCCACAAATTTGCTGATATAATTAGCCACGTTATCATCCAGATCATTGATATAGATGACAAACAACAACAGACCCGGCATCGACCCCTGTGGCACTCCACTAGTCACAAGCCTCCAGTCAGAGAGGCAACCATCTACTACCACTCGTTGGCTCTCCCACAAAACCCATGTCCAATCCAATTTACTACCTCATCCTGAATGACAAGTAACTAAATCTTTTTGTACAACCTCCCATGTGGGACATTGTTAAATACCTTGCTAAAGTCCATGTAAACAACATCCACTGCCTTACCTTCAAAGTACTTGGTAACTTCCTCAAAAAACTCTATAAGACTGGTCAAACATGACCTGCCATGCACAAAGCCATGCTGACTGTCCTTAATCAGTCCATGTCTATCCAAATACTCACAGATCTGGTCCCTTAGAATGCTTTCCAATGGCATTCCCACTACTGATGTCAGGTTCACTGGCCTATCATTTCCTTTTCTTAAACAGCAGAACAACAGTACCTCACCTGTCATGAAGGATGATTTAAATATCTCTGCTAGAGCCCCTGCAATTTCTGCACTTGCCTCCCACAGAGTTCAGGGAAACACCTCATCAGGCCCGGGGTATTTATCCACACTAATTTGTCTCAAGATAGCAAACACCTCCTCCTCTGTAATCTGTATAGAGTCCATGACCATGCTGCTGTTTTCCCTCACTTCCACAGACTCTTGTGTTGGGCACGTGGCCAAGTGGTTAAGGCATTCGTCTAGTGATTTGAAGGTCACTAGTTCGAGCCTCAGCTGTGGCAGCGTGTTTGTGTCCTTGAGCAAGGCACTTAATCACACATTGCTTTAGTCTGTGCGAGGAGTGGCGCCCCACACAGACTTCCAATCTGCTCTTGTAAGGCATGAAAATGCCCAACGCAGGCCTCTCATGGTCTGAGTCGACATTCCCCCTCCCTCCACAGACTCTGTGTCTGTCTTCTAAGTAAATACAGAAGTAAAAAATCCATTTAAGATCTCCCTCATCCCTTTTGTCTCCACACATAGATAACCATTCTGATCTTCCACAGGACCAATTTTGTCCCTTGCAATCCTTTTGCTCTTAACAATTCGTGAAGCTAAAAACATTCATGGTATCTCTATAAATGGGACCATACATAAGATCTCTCTTTATGCAGATGATCTTCTGGTTTATATCTCGAATGCTGAAGAATCTATTCCTAATCTTTTGGAATTATTAACTGATTTTGGAAAATTTTCAGGATATAAACTTAACTTAAATAAAACTGCATTGTTCCCTTTAAATGTTTCTGTTTTTATATATAATGATATTCCATTTAGAATTCTGAATTCTTTTAAATATTTGGGTATTATCATTACAAATAAATATAAGGATCTTTATAAAGCTAATGTAGTTCCTTTATTGGACTCTATGAAATAATTATTTTCTAGATGGAATCCTCTTACACTTTCTTTAATAGGTCATATTCATGCCATGAAAATGATGATTTTACCTAGATTTTTATATATTTTTCAAAATATACCTATTTTTCTAACTAAATATTTTTTTGATCAAATTGATTCTACTATTTCGTCCTTTATTGGGAATAATAAAAAACCAACAGTTAACAAGTTTCATTTACAAGAATCCAAAAAAGATGGTAGACTCGCGTTACCTAATTTAAGATTGTATTACTGGGCTGTTAATATTCGACAACTATGTTTTTGGTTATATTGGCTCGATAAGAACCAAAAATCAGCTTGGATTGATTTGGAATTTAAAGCTATGAATCAATTTTATTTAACTTCATTATTAAGAGCTCCATTACCTTTACAACTTGCTAAAATTTCCAATTTAAATCGCTACCCTGTTATTGAACAGTCCTTACAGGTTTGGTTTCAGTTTCGCAACTCTTTTAATTTTAAGCAATTTAAATTGTCTAGCCCTGTATTTCAAAATTTGCTATTTAATCCTTCAATTACTGATCCCATTTTTCTTTTATGGAGAAATAAGGGGATCTGTTCTTTTGCAGATTTATTTAGTGATGGTCGATTGATGACTTTTGAAGAGTTAATTAGCAAATATTCTCTCTCTCATACACATTTCTTGCAATATTTTCAGGTTAGACATTTTTTTACAAAAATATGTTTCTACATTTCCATATATGCAAGAACCTGATTTGTTGGATACTATTTTGAATATGAATCCTTTAGTGAGAGGCTCCATTGGTAGAATTTATAATTTATTTTTACTACAAAAAGATAACCTCTCACTAAAGATTAAACAAGATTGGGAGAGAGAACTTAATATGACTTTTGTTAATGAAGATTGGTTGCGAGTTCTGAAAATGGTTAATTCTTCGATATGTGCCAATCATTGTTTAATTCAATTTAAAATTCTTTACCGTTATTATTTAACAAAGGAGAGGCTATCCAAAATATTTCCTAATATAGATAATTATTGTGATAGGTGCAAAAATAAAGTAGCTACTTTGTCACGTATGTTCTGGTCATGACCCTCATTGAAATCTTGGAAATCTTTATTTTCTACAATTTCTAAAGCTTTGAAAATTAATTTACAACCTAATACATTGACTGTTCTATTTGAAATAGTTCCGCATCATATTCAGCGTATTTCATTTTCAACCAACATGTAATTGCATTCGTTACATTGTTGGCAAGAAGGGCTATTTTACTGAAGTGGAAAGATACCTCTGTCCCTACACTAATTCAATGGTTTTCCCAAGTAATGTTATGTCTTAGTTTGGAAGAAATTAGAAGTAGAACTTCTGATCCCCGATTCGATTTTGAGAGAAGGTGAGGCTCTTTTGCCAAATATTATCATTTAATTTGAATTAATTTGTACGGTTTCCTTCCAATTTTATGTTATTTTATGTGATTTGGCGGTTGTTGTTTTCTTTTTCCTCTTTTATATATATAAATGATCGTAAGACGTATTGCTCTGGGAGTTGGTTCCTAATGGGTTTTTTTTGTTTTGTAGTTATTGGGGGTTTTTTTCAGTTAGTTGGGGTTCTCTTTTTTCCTTCTTTTTCTTATATAAAGAAAATTTTTGTCATTAGTATATATAAGTTTTTTTCTCTTCTGTTTTATTAATTATATATATATATATACTAATTTGTTAAACTTCCGTATCTTATAGCTGTAGAAGATATAAAAGCCTTGAAGTACCAGCCCTTAGTGCAGGAGTGTAAAGACAAGGGGTGGCAGGCACAGTTGTTCCCTGTGGAGATCGGCTGCAGGGGTTTCCCAGCCAAATCAGCATGGCGGTTGTTGTCAGATCTGGGCCTGGATGAAAGGAGCAGAAAACAAGCAGCTCGTAGGATGGGGTAAGAGGCAGAACGAGCCTCTTGTTGGACTTTGAGTAGGCGAGAGGAGGGAAGGTGGAAGCCAGGAGCAGATGGGCAGTGATTTGGCCACCACTGCCTGCCCACCAACTGGAGAGTGTCGTGGTTAAGGGTCGAAATACTCAGTGAAGGTTGGGAACCACCTGATGACATCTGCTCCTGGATGAAGGCTACTTCATAAGGTAACTGCTACCTTATAAGGTAACTGGAGCATGCACCCTAACAGGTGTATGTAACAAGTATATTAATAAAAAGATTTTAAAAATGAAATGTTTGTAGAATCTCTTAGGATTCTCCTTGTCTACTTGGCAACATTCTGCCTTCTTTTAACTCTCCTGATTTCTTTCTTAGGTATTCTCCTGCATTTCTTATAGTCCATAAGTACATTTGTTCCTACCTGCCTATATCTGCTATTCATCTCCTTTTCTACCTTAACCAGGTCCTCAACAAATCTTGAAAACCAAGGTTCCTTAAGCCTGTTATCTTTACCTTTTATACTGACAGGCACATACAGGTTTTATACTCTCAAATTTTCACTGTTAAAGGCCTCCCACTTACCAAGTACTGTATTCCTTTGCCGTTAAACAGCCTGTCCCAATCCACACTTACCAGATCCTTTCTGATACCATCAAAATTGGTCCTTCTCCAATTTAGAATCTCAACCCGTGGACCAGACCCATCTTTTTCCATATTTACTTTGAAACTAATGGCATTGTAATCACTGGATGCGAACTGTCCTCTGCACAAATTCTGTCACCTGCCCTGTCTCGTTCCCTATAGCAGATCAGGTATCATATATTCTCTCGCTGGGTCTTCTATACTGATTAAGGAAACTTTCCTGAGTACATTTGACAAATTCTATCCCATCTAGTCCTTTTACAATTATGGGGGCCCCAGTCAATATTTGTAAAGTTAAAACCACTTGCTATAACAATCTTATGTTTACTTCAGCGCTCTGTGATCTCTCTACAAACCTGTTCCTCTAAATCCCGAAGACTGTTGGGTCATTTGTAATATATCACCATCTACATCCCAGATGTAAAGGACAGCTACAAATACCTGGGGCTCCTGCAGGCGCATGAAGCCATGATGAGGACACAAGGAAGGCTGCAACAGCCAGGTACCTCCAAAGAGTGGAACAGGTCCTAAAAAGCCAGCTGAATGGAAGAACAAGATCAGTGCCACCAACGCATTCGCCCTACCAGTCATTAGATACCCAGCTGCAATAATGTGCTGCCCAAGGAACGAACTGGAAGCCTCAGGAGCTACCAGAAACTACTAACAATACATGGAGCATTCCGTTCAAGGTCCAACGTCATGCAACTGTACACCCACCAGAATAAAGGAGGACAGGGACTTGGAAGTGACAAGGCCACAGTCCTGGAAGAAATGCGAAACATTCATGAGCATGTCAGGAAGATGGCCCCTAGGGATGACCTGCTAGGAGAATACCTCAGACAGCAGGCAGGGGATACAGAAAAGGAAGTGAGTGAAGCAGAGCCAGTGGACTAGAGGCCATGGCAGGACGAGCCACTGCACGGGATGTACCATCGCCAGACATCAGAGGTGGCTGACATGAGAAAGTCCTGCCAATGGCTGGAAATGGCAGGGCAGAGGGACAGCACAGAGGTGTTGCTCCTGGCCGCACAAGAACAGGCGCTGAGCACCAGAGCAACAGTAACAGGGGTCTGTCACACCAGACAAGGCCCATGATGCAGACCGTGCAAGGAATCCACTGTAAGCATCCAGCACATTGTAGCAGGGTGCAAGATGCAGGCAGGAACAGCATACACTGAACGGCACAACCAAGTTGCAAGAATTGTGTACAGGAACATCTGCGCCGAATAGGGATTGGACACTCCCAAGTCCAAATGGGAAACACTCGAGAAGGTAGTGCAGAATGATAGAGCTAAAATCATGTGGGAGTTCCAAATACAGACTGATAAGCAGGCACTGGCCAACCAACCAGACATCGTAATACTGGACAAGGAACAGAAGAAAGCAATAGTAATAGATGGGGCAATCCCAAATGACAGTAACATCAGGAAGAAAGAATATGAGAAGCTGGAGAAATACCAGGGCTTGAAAGAGCAGATAGAAGGGATGTGGAAGGTTAATGTCAGAGCAATCCTGGTGGTGAGAGGAGCACCTGGAGCTGTGACACATGGACTTGGAAAGTGGCTCCACAAATCCTGGGACCAACAGCTAACATACTCCTCCTGACCTAAAAAGTTTTATTCCAAGTCAGTAACATAGAGTTCGACCCACCAGGATCGAAATAAGCTGCAGAGACTTAGTTAGCATCATCATGGGCACTAGGCTCTGCTGTATCTCGGATACCTTGAAGGAGCAATGCCTCAAAAACGTGGCATCCGTCATTAAGGACCCACATCACCCAGGACACGCCCTGTTCTCCTTGCTACCATCAGGAAGGAGGTACAGGAGCCCAAAGGCACACACTCAATGATTCAGGAACAGCTTCTTCCCCTTTGCCATCTGATTTCTGAATGGACATTGAACCCATGAGTGCTATTCACTACCTCGCCAATTTATAAAAATCTTTATTTTTGCATCACATATATATATATACACACACTCACTGTAATTCATATTTTTCACTCAATTATTATGTATTGCATTGTACAGCTGCCACAAAGACAACAAATTTCTTGGAGGTAATATGCAGGTAATATTAAACCTGATTCTGAACATTGAAAGGCCTAGATCGAGTGTACATGGTAAGGATGTTTCCAATAGCATGGGAGTCTAGGACCTGGGGGCACAGCCTCAAAATAGAAGAAGGTCCATTTGAAATGGAGATGAGGGGGAATTTCTTTAACCAGAGGGTGGTGAATCTGTGGAATTCATTGCCACAGGTGACTGTGGAGGCCAAGTATATTGGAGGTGTATTTAAGGTGGAGGTGGACAGGTTCTTGATTGGTCAGGGCGTGAAAGGTTTTGAGGAGAAGGCAGGAGAATGGGGTTGAGAGGGAAATGGATCACCCATGATGATCAGTGGGTCAAATGCCCCAATTCTGCTCCTATCTCTTATTGTCTTATGATAATAATGGGGCTTTCCTCTTTGGAGTGAAAGAGGAAGAGAGGAAACGTGAGAGGTGTACAAAATGATAAGAGGCATAGATCAAGCGGACAGCCAGAGACTTAGATGAAGGGCTAAACCTATTCTAATTACTTTGGCTAAGAGCTTCATGACCTTGCCCCAACTTTTTACACAATGTATGGTACCTCGTTATTCTGACACATTTTCTATTTAGTGCAAGAACCATCTACTTTCATTCCTGCAAAAATCATACCAACTGTTACCAAGATCAGTTGCCAAGACTCTCTGTCAGTTTCTGTATGAAAACAGAGATGAAACGAGACATACTCCACCTGTCCTGACAAGTTTTATTCCAAGTCAGCAAAATAGAGATCAACCCACCAAGTCTATACCAAGCATCAACTATCCATTTACAAAATCATCAATTCTTTTAAATTACCGTAATGAAGCAGCAATGCCACAGTCCTGAAGATACAGAAACATTCAGATAGTCATTCTAATCTTAAAAGTTGATTTGAGATGATTGAAATACAAAAAAAATGATTTATTGAATTGCACTCTTCCACACTTATAGTTACTTAGAATTATTCCTGTAAAGATGCTGACGTTAAAAATGGCTAAGAAACAACATGGTAGATGCAGAATAAACATATTCCTTACCTTGACTTCCATAGCTGGTGTCTATGCCTGACCCATCCCACGATTCCACTGCACTGTCCACACTGGGTATCGTAGCTGAGTACATCTCACATAGCTTGGTTGGCTTTTGTGCGGTGGGAATTTCATCTTCTGCATCGCTCAATTCACTCAGTCGGCCTGAGACCAATGATTTTTTAGGACTGGACTCTGTGCAAAAAGACCACCAAACATTTTATCTGCAAATCAGGCAACCAAGGTTGTTAAAAATTCAAGTCTGTATTCTCTATAGTGTCAAACTAATTCAGCTGTGATGTGCGTGTGCAGCTTTTTAACCCTCATATCCACGTTTGGATCCAGCAGTGTATTGTGGGGTTGAAGCTTCCAGCTTTGCTTTCAATTGTGAGCCTATCATTCATATAACTGGATCACAGCACAAAACATCCCATGGGCAGAAACCTCATACAGGACAGCTGTCAAAATCCACAGTAATTATGAACAACTTTGATGTACATGAGATAATGATTCATATTGGAATTGAAACGGAAATTGCAAATGCTGAACATGTAAGTCAAAACAGAAAACGTTGGAAGCCGTCGGCAGTTCAGGCAGCGTCTCTGAGGAGAGAAGCAGAGTTGACATTTTGGGCCATAGACCCTTCCGAATTGGAAAAGTGAAATAATAAATGTGTTTTTAGTTATAAAGACCAGAAGGTGGAGAGAACAGAGGGAACACGTGGGACAGGATGCAGACGTAAGTTGTCCAGGTGACAATTACTTTAAAATGTTGGAACCGTGGGAATCATGAGGGTGCTCTGGTTTCCTTCTACATCCTGAAGACATGAAGACTGGCAGTCTAACCAGCCACTGTACATTGTACCTAATGTGTCTGTGAGTGCTAGACTCTGGAAGGAATCGATGGGAATGTGGGAGAACACAAGGGAATTAATGTAAATAGATTCTCCATAGCTCACACAATTAGCTGAAGGGCTCATTTCTGTGCTCTTTTTGACTCAAACACACAAGAAAAGGCACAGACACATCCATGGAAAGAGAGGAGTGTTACTTGAACCTGTGGTTGTAACATCCCCAGATGAAAGGTGAAGTAATGCCCGTTGAGCTTATGTTGAGCAATGTTGGAGCGATATAGGAGGCAGACGCCTGAGAGGTCAGACTGAGCGTGGGACAGAGAACTAAAGTTACATGAGACCAGAAACTCAAGAGTCATGCTTGCAGACTGATCAAGTTGTCTATTCAAAGCTCAAGCAACAGCCCCTCATGTCTGAGAGATTTAAAGTTAACAACTTGTTTCTCACCACTCAATTTAAAGGCTGTACCTTTCACTTCCAGTTTGTTTCATTTTTCTCTTTTGTCTTCAATTGTTGTTCTCTAAAGTGATTACATTAAGGCATCTGTTAGTCTTGCGAGGCCATGGATCTGCGTCTGGAAAGTCTTTACTCTCCAGGGCGCAGGCCTGGGCAAGTTTGTATGAAAGACCAGCAGTTGCCCATGCTGCAAGTCTCCCCTCTCCACGACACCAATGTTGTCCAAGGGAAGAGCGCATTAGGACCCATACAGCTTGGCACCAGTGTCGTTATATTTAGGATATAAAGTGATTATATACTACTGATGCAGCTATAAAGAAGGCAGGACAGTGGCTATACTTCATTTGGAGTTAGAGGTAATTTGGTATGTCACCAAATCTCTACAGATGTACCATGGAGAGCATTCTGACTGCCTGCATCACCGTCTGGTATGGTGGTGGGGGGGTGGTGGTCTACAGCACAGGATTGAAATAAGTTGCAGGAAGTTGCAAACTTAGGCAGCTCCATCATGGGCACTAGCCTCCGTAGTATCCAGACATCTTCAAAGAGCAATGCCCCAAAAGGCAGCATCCATCATTAGGGACCCTCATCACCCAGGTCACACCTTGTTCTCATAGCTGCCATCAGGAATGAGGTACAGAAGCCTGAAGGCACATACACAATGATTCAGGAACAGCTTCTTCCCCTCTGCCATCCGATTCCGGAATGGACATTGAACCCACGACACTACCTCGCTACTTTTTAAATTTTTTATTTTTGCTCACTACTTATTTAATTTATCTCTCTCTGTCTCCAGAGACACCCTGTAATTCACAGTTTTTTTTCTCCATTATTATGTATTGCAAAGTACAGCTGCTACGAAGACAACAAATTTCATGACGTATGCTGGTGATATTAAACCTGATCCTCATTCTGATACTTGACAAGCTCAGTCCAAATGCTATCTCAGACTATCTCTCTCTTTCCCCTTCCACCAAGCAAACTCCCACCATCCCCCCCCCACTGATCCTGCGTCCTTACATGGTTCTCTGTTTTTGTTAATGATCCATGTAACTGCAGTTGATAATAAAAGCTCCATATTATTAAACTTCCTGATCTAAAGCAGCAGTTTCAATGTCAAGTCATTAAAGAAGAAAGCACAAATGCAGCAGTTTAAGTGCTTACTATCAAGCTGTTTTTTAATCTTCAGCGTGACGGTTTCCCCTGCCATCTGTAGGAGATGAATGGCCTCACTTAAAGGTTTACCCTTCAGGCTCCTGCTGTTTATAGCCAGGATTCTGTCTCCAATATGAATGGCACCAGTCCTGTAATACAAGGCAGAAACGTCAATGTTTAAGATTAAAAACAGTACAGAGCTGTTGGACCATATGTCACAGACAGAGTTCTAAACTTTGCAAATGCATACAGTACTTTATAATCACACAATAAGGATGTTTCCTCATGCCATATTACATTAAATTATCAGTGCCAGAATGGCAATGAAATTACAAAGAACAGAGAACAGTACAGCACAGGAACAGGCCATTTGGCCCACAAAGTTGTGCTGAACCAGCCAAAAAACAAATCAAAGTCACCCAAACACTAATCTCTTCTACCTACACAACATTGATTTCCCTCCATCTTCCTTGCATCCATGTGCCTATCTCAGCGTCTCTTAAAAGCCTCGAATGTATACCAGGCATCCATAACTCTGAGTAAAAACTTACCCCTCACATCCCCCTTAAATCTAACCCCCTCTCTCCTTCAATGCATGCCCTCTGATATTAGACATTTCGACCCTGGGAAAACATACTCTCTGTCCACTCTATCTATGCCTCTCAATCTTGAAAACCTCTGTCAGATCTCCCCTCAGCCTCCAGCGCTTCACAGAAAACAACCCAAGTTTATTTAGCCTCTCGTGATAGCATGTGCCCTCTAAACCAAGTTATACGCCAATAAATATCTTGCCAAAAGATTACATTCCACTTAATAAATTTAAGTCCTTACTGTGGACTGAGAAGGATAACTTTTGAATGAAGGGTGGTTCATTTCATATCTCATTTGGATTCCTTCTCAACAAATTGTCTAGCCTTATTATTCAGAAATGATCAGGATTCACTTTAATGACTGTGCTATTTGCATCACTGTCAAAATCTGCAAACACTCCGATTAATGAAAATGCACATCTCCCATCTATTAAACAAGGTCCTTCCTTCATGTTAAATAATCAGTAGAAACTTATCATCAGCAGTGTGTTGTAAACATCAAGGTAACTGTAAGGTTGGCAGCATTCACACATCCATGCACTTTACATATCTTAATGAGTCATAACATGAAAGTTAGCAATTGTTATATGTAAATGAATCAGGGCACGGAACACTACTAAAGCTGTTCTAATTTAGATGCTGTTGCTCAGCAGCCCACCTCATCTCCTGGTGTTACCTGTACAACTCAGTTGCCAAGTGACTTATTTCCAGATTTCTTCCATTGTTAAGCAGTAACTAATCGCTGGAAGCTGTTTGGAAAAACAGTCAAGGATGACAAAACCTCATTTTAGTTCTCATCCCAGGAAATCCTCAAAGGAATGTGCTGTGCATTTAATATTACAATAATATTTGAGTAACCTTGTAAATATGATGCCGAATAAGCATTCTTGTTCGTTTAATTAATTAACTACATTAAATTAATTCAAAGAAACTCATGGGAGTCCAAAAATACAGGTGTATTTCAAGATTTACTTTAAGTGAGGTGTGCACATATCACGTGGTAGTGTGGCGATGTAAGTAGTTGATGTATTTTTACATATAACCCACAATGAATTATTTAAACAAATAAGAATGCTTAATCAACCAATATATATACAGATTACTCAAATATTATTGAAAAATTAAATACACAGAACAATACTTTCCTGGTTTGGATGAGGTAAAAGACCTGAGGAATGGAGAACTACTTGGAAGATGACTAGATTCTGCACCTCACCTTTCAGCCAATCCACCTTTGGTTAGACTTGAGATGACTATTGGATCAAAGGGTTCTTCAGTGCCAGATATGGTAATTCCTAATGGACCACCATAACGTTTTAGCTCCACAGTGTAAATGATTGCCCCAGAACTCTCTTGTTCATCTAGAAATTTGAAGGAAAAGAAGTTATTGGAACAGTAAATGAATCATCATTGAAAGAAAGTAATTTGCCACCATGTTTTCTGAACGAAGAACAAAAGAACTCTGGAATCTAGCTAGCAGATGCCAATTCCCTAATCTTTAAAAAAAGTTTCACATCATAAAAAGTCTGGTACTATAGTTATTAATGTGTAACTTAGCTGAACAACTCAGGGTTAAGATGGGCAATTGCATAGAGTTGCTTCCTCATGACTGAGATGGACTAAATCATAAGCAGGCACAACATGATTTTAGATTTAGTTTTTTTTGCATGGGGAGGGGGATTTGGGGGTCTCTGGCCTTATTGCTTTTTTGTGTAGAGGAGGGAAGTTGGGGGGGGGGTCAATGTTCTTGCTGTGCTTTATGTTAGTTTTTTTGTGTGGGGGGTGCTTAGGGGCTGATGTTCTTGTTGTGTTTTTGTGTGGGGGGAGTTGATGATGTGTTGGCATTCTTTTTTGTGCGGGGGACGGTGGGTTTGCTGCATCTCTTTGAATTGACTTCCGTGGTTTTGTTTGTTTCGTGGCTATCTGGAGAAGAATAATCTCAGATTTGTATAATGCATACATACTTTAATAATAAATGAACCTTTGAACCTTTTTGAACTTTGAAATTTCTCCCTTGCTGCATTTCCTCTCCCAATAAACACCACAGAAATAATCAACCATCACAACTATCAATAATAAAGTTATTTTCTGAAGCAAGTCTCATTATCTGAACTAAAGACAGAATTAACACAGAAAAAATATGAAACAAAGGAAGAAAATGTTGGAAATCTGAAGAAAGAATGGAAAATATTAGAAATAGTACGTTGGACAGCATCCATGGACAAAAAAAACAGAGAACATTTCAGGCCTTTTCATCAGAGCCTGCAGTTCGTTCCTTTCAGATACTTAGCTATTTCCCTTTCAATGCCACCAATGAATCATTGTCAAGTTACTGAGGTACTGGGTGACTGATGTGGCACGGTATTGTAGCAGTTAGCGTAACGTTAGTCCAATGCTAGTGACCCGGGTTCATTTCCCACTGCAATCTGTAAGGAGTTTGTATGTTCTCTCCATGGCTGTGTGGGTTTGCTCTGGGTGTCCTGGTTTCCTCCAATATTTCAAAGATGTACAGATTAGATTAATTGGCACGTGGGCGTATTAGGGCGGCACGGACTCGTTAGGCCGGGAGGGTCTGATACCATAAATAAAAAAAAATAAAACCACTCCCCTTTCGCTCAGAATCCCACAACTCCCGTCCCCAGCAACCATAACTTGCTGCTCCACCCATCAGGCCTGCTGTTCAGGATGTGAGGAAGTGGGGATGGTCTGGACTGGGATGGGCCTCAGGTCTGTTTACGTGGCTCCCAATCCCTCCTAAAGGCAGAACAAAACTCTCTCCATTTTAACAATTCAGCAAAGGAATAAAAAACTTCTTTTAAATCAAGTAAATGAACAGAACCTACTTCCATACCAAATTCCTAACACACTTAAAAATTCCCGACAGGTGGAATTCATAATTATGGTAAAATTGCAGACAGTATTTCAGCTCATTGTAATGCATTCTGAAGGAATAATCATAGTCATCAATTATCTTTAAGTTATTGAAAAACATACTATGAAGTGATTGTGACACATAATTATGCAGCATTGACAACAAATTACAGGCTGCTTCTTCGACGGCATATTGATGAATGAGTAAGCGTCCCGGTCCGTTCCTCGGCCTACCCAGTGAAGATGACTCCGAAGGGACCTCCTCTGGTGCACGTTCGTAAAAATAAAACGTCAAAAAACAACAAAGCAAATTGTACATTTTATGTTCTGCTAAATGAGATTTACAATGATCTTCTAGCTGTTGTGCTTTGAATAAGCAAATTACTTAATGCAGGATACTTCCTCAAGTGAATCCTTTTAACCATTAAGTACAGCATTTCTGCAGCAAATCAATAGGTGCATCAAGAATGCAGTAAAATTTACTCAGAACGACGTGGAGAAAGTACTGTGTAGTCAATTTATGCTCTTTAGGCGCAGATCCTTTCCTTTTTTGAGATAAACCCCCAATAATGTAACCATCATTAATGTAATATATGCCTCCCCTCATCAGTTTTCATTGACAGTTCAATGGTTCGTTTAATATCAGAGAATGAATACAGTATACAACCTGAAATCCATCCTCTTCACTGACATCCACGAAACAAAAAAGCCCCTAGAATGAATGATAGAAATATCGAAGCCTCGAAGACCCCCTCCCTTCACACAAAGATTATCTGAGCAAGTTCCCCAGTTACTGATTTTTTTTTTAGTTTTACTTCACACTTCTGGACATTTTAGTATTTTACTAGTTTGCTTGGGTCAGTTTTATACATCTTGAAAAATCTTACTGGATCAGTTAAAAGTATGCCCCCCCCCAAAGAAATCAACAATAAGGCCACCGTTCTTAACCTTCCTTCATCTAGGTACCTAAAACAACTCTGCTGTTCAGTTGAATGTATCTATGGTACGTAATTTCACTTTTATTCCTTTTTTTGTTAATTGGTCTTTGTAAATTCCTATGATTAGGCAAGGGTTAAATCGGTTGGCAGCGTGGCTTGGTGGGTCAGAACAGCCTGTTCTGTGCTGTATCTCTAAATTAATAAAATAATATATTTCCAGGGCCTAATGGGATCAATCCCAGTTTATTGAGAGGCAAGAGGAGATTGATGGGTTCTTGACAGAGATCCGTGTATCCTCTAGTCGCAGGCAAGGTCCCAGGCAGGAAAATAGCTAGCATTGTTCCCAAGAAAAGCAAGAAGGTCAAACTAGGATTACATAGGCCTGTGAGCCTTACATTGGTGGTCAGGAATTATTGGAGAAGATGCTTAGGGATAGGATTTATTCACTATCTAGAAAAGTATGGCTGCATTTGGAATAGTTAGCATGACTTTGTGTAGGGAAGGTCATATTGATTAACTTTTTTTTTGAGGAATTAGTGAAGATGACTGATGAGAGTAGGACAGTAGATGTTACCTACATGGACCATGGAGCACTGGGCAAGGTCCCTCATGGTAGGCTAATCGTGACTAAGATATATGGGATCCATTGAGACCTGGCAAAATGGGTTCAAAATTGCCTTGGCTGTAGGAGAGAGAGGGAAATGATGGAAGGACTGGTGTTCTGAAAGGGTATAGATGGAAGTGATTTGGACAAAAATATTGGTGGGCCAATTAGTAAATTTGCAGACAACAGAATAATTAGCAGAGTTGTGGATAGTGAGGAAGGTTGTCAAATGAACACAGCCCGCTATACATGAATACGACATATGTCAGAAAAATGGCAGATGGAGTTTAATCTGGATGAGTGTGAGGCGTTGCACTTTGGGAGGTCGAATTTCATGGGAAGGTACACATTAAATGGTAGGACTCTCGGGAGCATTGATATGGAGAGGAATGTTGGGGTGTAAGTCCTTAGCTCCCTGAAAGTGGTACCACAAGTAAAGATAGGGTGGCATGGTTGGTATATTGAGTATATTACTTGTAAGTCACATTTTAACCGTATAAAACTTTGGTTAGAGTATTGTGTTCAGTTCTGGTCACCACATTAAAGGAAGGACGTGGAAGATTTGGGAAGTGTGCAAAATAGGTTCAGCAGGCTGTTGCCTGGATTTGACAGTATTAACTGTACAGAGTTTGGACATAATTGGACTGTTTTCTCTGCAGCATAGGAGTTTGAGAGGTAACTTGATAGAAGTACTTAAAATTGAGAAGCAGAAATTGAGTGAGATGGTCCAAGTCTTTTTCCCAAGGTGGAAATGTCAAATACTAGAGGCTTAAAGTGAGAGAAATAAATTTAAAGGAGATATGCAAAGCTTTATGTTTACAAGGAGAGTGGCAAGCGCCTGAAATGTGCTGCCAGGGTGGCGAAGGAAATAGAGATGATAGAAATGATTAGCAGGCACATGATGTACTCGCTTTACACTTATGACTGCATTGCTAAGCACAGCTCCAGTGCCATATTGAAGTTTGCTGGCGACAACACTGTCGCTGGCCAAATCACAGGTGGTGATGAATCAGCATACAGGAGGAGACTTGAAAATCTAGCTGAGTGTTGTCATAACAACAACCTCTCACTCAATGCCAGCAAGATCAAGGAGCTGATTGTTGACCAGGGGGAGGAAACCAGAGGTCTATGAGCCAGTCTTTATCAGAGGATCAGAAGTGGAGAGGGTCAGCAACTTTAAATAGCTGGGTGTTATTATTTCAGACGGCCTGTTCTGGGCCCAGCACGCAAGTGCAATTACAAAGAAAGCACGGCAGCACCTCTACTTCCTTAGTGGAGATTTGGCATGACTTCTTGAACCTTGACAAACGTCTATAGATGTGTAGTGGAGAGTATATTGACTGGCTGCATCAGAGCCTGGTATGGAAACACCAATGCCCTTGAATGGAAAATCGTACAAAATATAGCGGACACAGCCCAGTCTGTCACAGGTAAAGCTCTCCCCACCACTGAGCACATCTACACAGAGTGTTGTCACAGAAAGCTGCATCCATTATCAGGGACCCCCACCACCCAGGACATGCTCTCTTCTCACTGTTGCCATCAGGAAGGTGGTACAGGAGCCTCAGGACTCACACCGCTAGGTTCAGTAACAGTTACTACCCCTCAACCATCAGGCTCTGAAACCAAACAGGATAACTTCACTTGCCCCATCACTGGAATGTTCCCACAACATACGGATTCACTTACAAGGACTTTTCATCTCATGTTCTTGACACTTATTGCTTATTTATTTATTATTATTATTTCTTCTTTTTGTATTTGCACAATTTGTTGACTTCTGCGGTCTGGTTGAACACGCTAGTTGGGCACTCTTTCAATGATTCTGATATGGTTATTATTCTATGGATTTATTGAGTATGCCTGCAAGAAATTGAATCTCAGTGTTATATATGGTGACATACATGTACTTAAATAATAACATTTGCCTGGAACTTTGTTTAGATAGACTGCACAGCACGTGTAGGCAGATGGGGTGACCATGGGGTTAAACTGGTACAGGTACCATGATAGGCCAAAGGGCCTGAGCCAGTGCTGTACTAGTCATTGTCGTACTTTATTGATCCCGGGGGAAATTGGTGTTCGTTACAGTTGCACCATAAATAATACATAGTAATAGAACCATAAATAGTTAATAGAACCATAATGTAGAACATGTACTGTTCTACATTCTAAATCTTAGGAGTGGAATTCAACTGCAATGTTTGTCCAATTAAGATGTGTCCGTCAGCGCCTTCCTACCTGAATTGTCTTCATCTTTGCGTATCTTGAGCTTCACAAGTTCCTCGCACTGATGAAGGATTTGGATTGCATCTTCCACGGAGCAGTTATCCAAGCGGACGCTGTCAATGGCGAGAAGTTTGTCCCCCAGTTCTAAAGTTCCCGTCCTGTTCGAAATGCAAACCATAGTTACAGAGGAACCTTTCAACACGCTGTTAAGCTTTCAGTTTAACTTTGTGTTGGGTGGGCAAAGGCTGGAAATCTAAAAAAGAAATAATTCTGGAAATACTCAGGAGGTCAGGCAGTAACCATTGAGAAACTTAGGTGAATGAACTTTCATTAAGACTGGGAAAAGCTACAGATCGGCATGGGAAGAGAACAAATGCTCAGCTGCATGTTTGCAGAAGAAAATTCCAGAAACAAACATTTTGCTGTTTTGGCCAAAAGCGTAATTCCAAAATATCACTTACTTCTCCCTCCATACTCGCTGCCTGGTATACACAACACCTTCAGCATTTTCTGATCTTATTTTGAATTTTCAGCATCTATACTTTGCTATGATAAGACAAGGAGATCGGAGAGATTAAGTGATGAAAATTGCCGGTGGTATCTGTCCAGCTCTCAGAAACTTCAGGGTGTCAACTAATGAAGCAAAAGCCTAGCAGCTTTCTACAAACGTTTGTAGTTTATTTTTAATTTGCATGTCAGTCTGTGTGTGTAATTTTTCATTGATTCTATTGTATTTCATTGTTCTACTGTGAATGTCTGCATGAAAATGAGTCTCACGTATATGGTTACATGTACGTGCTTTGATAATAAATTTACTTTGAACTACCAAGCTCAGTGGTGAGTTCAGTTTCAGAGCATTCAATCATTCTAGCATTTTCCCTGCAGTTCATTTCAGTTTTCTCCATGTCCACAAAAAAGCAGACCCCTAGCTGTTAGAGATGAGCAAAATTTGGCTCATGACACAACCCAGGTGTATCATTCAACTGAACTCTGGTCAGAAATTCTCAGGTTCCATAAGTAGGTACGAACATTAATTTAATTACTGATCTGGTATCTACTCATGGCAGCCAAGGAATGTAATTTCAGTTAATTAAATTAATTTAGTGTGAGCATTGAAGTATTCATTGTCATTAAAACCCATCTGGTTTACTCTTTCAATGAAAGAAATGAGAGATTCTGCAAATGCTGGAAATCCAGAGCAACACACACACACACACACACACACACACACAAAGCTGGAGGAACTCAGCAGGTCAGGCAGCATCTATGGAGAGGAATAAACAGTTGATGTTTTGGGCTGAGACCCATCATCGGGACTGGGAACGAAAGAAATCTGGTTACTCCATTTCCATCTTCAAGATCCATTCTCTAAAAACACTCAGTTCCACAGCAATTTGGGGTGCAAATAGCATTTAGCCAGCAACATGTACAAATGTATATCCTCTGTAAGAATTAAAAAATGCACAGGCTTCTGCCTAATTACTGATCTTAGCAGAAGGCACCATGTGGGGTGCTACAAGCTGAGGTGAAACAAGAACCAAATATTCAGCTCCTTTCACATTTTTAAATTTCACCTGGCAAATGTTCCTATACAAACAATAGAGAAAAACAGGCTAGGTCCTGTAATCATATATCCCACCAACATTGGCTGCTAAAGAGCTACTAGGTATTACGGACTCCTTCCTCTCCAGTCATTTATCTTTTCTATCCACCTGGCTTCACCCATCAACTTCTAGCTACCCTCCCCCCCCCCATCTTTTTATTCTGGCATCCTCCCCTTCCTTTCTAGGCCTTATTCATTTTCGTAGATGCTGCCTGACCTGCTGAGTTCCTCCAGCATTTTGTGTGTGTTATAATGGACCCCTCCTTGATGAAAAATCATTGGACAAAACTGCCTGGAGAAACTGGGAGAAAGCCCTTAAAACAAAATGTAAGGTATTTAAGACCACGTGTGGGCCAAGAATTAAAACAGGACTTCAGGCACCTGTATGAGGGTTACGGTTGGCTAGAGATAAGGAACTATTAGATTTGAATATTGTGCTTTTGATTTGATTAGCCGCATAAAAGGTTAGGGTACAAGAGCAGACGGAGGTTGGGACTGCATATTGGCACGGATAGAATGTTGGCTAACGAAGAGAAAAAAAGTTGGAATAAGCTGGTATTTTTGGATCAGCAATCTGTAATTGGTGTAAGCCCACAAGGATCAGTACTGAGTCATTAATTACAATCACCATTAATGATCAGGATGAATGCAGTGAATATAATGTGGCTAAATTTGCTGATGGTTCAAAGATAAATTGGTACGTAATTTGCATGGAGGATATTTGATGAATGACATTGAGAGGGTGGACTGAAGACAACAGTCACTTGCAGATAGGTTGGGCAAGTAAGCAATCGTTGTGTCTGTACCTTTAGGCTTCTGTACCTCCTTCCTGATGGTAACAAAGAGAAGAGGGTCCCCTTGGTGATGGGGGTCCTGAACAGCGGACGCCGTTTTTCTGAGGCACTGCTCCTTTAAGATGGCCTGGATACTACGGAGGCTAGTGCTTACGATGGAGCTGACTAATTTTACACCTCTCTGCAGTTTACTTCGATCCTGTGCAATAGCACCCCCTCCCCATACCAGATAGCCTTGCCACCAAGTCAGCAGACATAATATTATGCAGGAAAATGTTATCTACTTTGGAAGATAGACAAAAAAAAACTCATATTTTTGAATGGAGTAACACCATAAAATGTTGCAGTGCAAAGATATCAGGAAGTCCTGGCACATGGAAGTCAAGGAGTTGTCGTACAGGTACAGCAGGTAATTAATGGAATGCTGGCATTTGTTACAAGTATTGACTATAATGTTAAGTGAGTTTTGATACAAGGCATGGGTGAGAACATATCTGAAGCAGTCTATACAGTTCTGGGTTCCATATTTAAGGAAGTGTATATTTTCATCGGAAAGAATTCACTAGGTTGTCTCCTGGGATGAAGGGATTAAGCATGCTGGTCCCAATCCTTTTGGAGTTTAGAAGAACAAGAGCTGATTTTATCAATACACGAGAGCTCCAAGTTAGCTATTAAGACATACAGTACATGGTTCAGTATATTCAAGGTGGAGATTGACAGAGTATTAATCCACAAAGGACACAGGGAGAGAACGGAAAGTTGAGACTATGATTGGATTAGACATGATCATAATGAATAGTGAATCGGCCTAAAGGTATGAGCTGATCTTCTGCTCATGTCCTTCTTTCTCACATCAGTCTTTGTGGGATGCCAGTTGGCACTATATGCCCATCTTCCATCACCTGTGATCCATTGCTCATCCTCTCACTTCACATGTTCCTTCACTTATTCTATTATGTTACCTTATTTCAGCATTTTCGGGAATTAAAACTACTATATTATTGAAAACACAAAATACTCTGCAGATGCTGGGGTCAAAGCAACACTCACAACACGCTGGAGGAACTCAGCAGGTCGGGCAGCATCCGTGGAAATGATCAGTCAACGTTTCGGGCCAGAACCCTTTGTCAGGACTGAAGAGGGAAGGGGCAGAGGTAGCCACCCACTTCAACTCTGCTTCCCATTCCCATTCGGATATGTCCATACATGGCCTCCTCTACTGCCATGATGAGGCTAAACCCAGGTTGGAGAAGCAACACCTCATAGGCTAAATTCAGGTTGGAGGAGCAACACCTCATATACCGTCTAGGTAGTCTCCAGCCCCTTGGTATGAACATGGAATTCTCCAACTTCCGGTAATTCCCTCCCCCTCCCTTCCCCTAACCCTATGTCACTCTGCCCCCTCCCCCAGCTGCCGATCACCTCCCTCATGGTTCCACCTCCTTCTACTACCCATTGTGTTTTCCCCTATTCCTTCTTCACCTTTCCTGCCTATCACCTCCCTGCTTCCCCTCCCCCACCCCTTTATCTTTCCCCTTACTGGTTTCTCACCTGGAACCTACCAGCCTTCTCCTTCCCACCCTCCCCCCACCTTCTTTATAGGGCCTCTGCCCTTCCCTCTTCAGTTCTGACGAAGGATTCCGGCCTGAAACGTTGACTGATCGTTTCCACGGATGCTGCCCGACCTGCTGAGTTCCTCCAGCATGTTGTGAGTGTTACTATATTATTGAAGTGTGAGCTTGTAACCTAGAAGCAAAGAGGTAACACTTTGTGGGGCGGTGGTTTGAGGGGCCAGGTTTGGAGGAGGAGCTGATAGATGACAGTTATTAATACATCTATAACAATTTAAAATTTGATGGCTCATGGAAATATTAGTGAATCTGCAGTCATGAATATTATTGAGTAATCAGATTGATTATATCGATCTTTAAGAGGACATTGGGAAGATATGAATGTTAAACTTGGAGAATGGTGACATAAACATAGGGTAGATTTTAATGGCTGCAACATTAGATGTAACATAAAAGAACAACAGAAGAAATTAATTAACTTTTTTCGAAGGACAGGATTGTAAAACATGATCCTAAAATATTGTTAAAATCCTCAAATCTCATTAAATAAAAAATGAAAATGCTTTAAGTCCCCGTCAGTTCATAGGAAGGTATTAATCTAATGATAAAAGCTGGTTTTTATATAACTGAGATCTTGTAATCTAGAGGCAAAGATATAACAATTTGTGAAGCGGTGAATAGAGGGGGCAGACTTGAAGGAGGAACTGACGGATGACGATTATTAATACAACTATAGTATTTTAAAATTTGATCATGGAAGTTTTAGTGAAAGTGCAGTTGTGAAAATTGTTGAGTATCGTTGACGATAGAACACAAACGAATCTTCATAGAGGGATCAGAAGTGGAGTGAGTGAGCAATTTGAAGTTCCTGGGTGTCAATATCTCTGGGGACTTAACCTGGATGCAACATACTGATGCAGCTATAAAGAAGGCAAGACAGCGGCTACATTCCACTTGGAGTTTCGGAAGATTCAGTTTGTCAACTAAAACACTTGTAGACTTCTACAAATGTACCATAGATTGGATTCCGTCTGGTATGGGGGGAGGGGCTACTACACAAGTAAGTTGCAGAAACTTGCAAAATTAATCAGCTCCATCATGGGTACCAGCTTCCATAGTAACCAAGACACCTTCAAGGACCAGTGCCTTCGGAAGGTGGTGTCCATCACTAAGGACATGCCCTCTTCTCAAGGAAGGAGGTACAGAAGCCTGAAGGCACACACTCAGTGATTCAGGAACAGCTTCTTCCCCTCGGCCATCCGATTCCTAAATGGACATTGAACCCATGAACACTACCTCACTACTTATTTATTTCTGTTTTTTTTGCCCTGCTTATTTTAACTTAATCTAAAAAACTCAGTTTTTTTCCTCTATCATATATTTCTTTGTACTGCTGCCGTAAAGTTAGCAAATTTCCCAACATATGCCGGTGATATTAAACCCACTTCTGGTTCTGAGTAACCTGTGTCAGGGACACCAGAGATCTCTGAAGATGCTGAAAATCATGAAAGACACACAATATGCTGGAGAAGGCATCTTCGAGTTTCGAAACAGTCAACATTTCGAGACCGTTCATCAGGACTTCATCAGATCCTGATTATGAGTCTCGGCTTGAAATTTCCAGAGTTTATTCCCCTCCAGTGTCAATGATTCAACTTAAATACCTTGGAATACCTGTACAGGACTTACCATGCACATATTTATTACAATTCACTGCATTAAGTCTTGTAAAACAAGTTCACAAATTTACAGCTAGATATATACTGCAACTAGAGATAAAAACCTTCAGAATGAGATAACTTACCTGTGCGCAACACTTCCCTTTTTGATGTCAGAAATAATGAGAGGATCTCCTGGTCGTCTGCTTGCAGGTGCTGTGGTAAAAGAAGTGACATTTTGACGTTATGGTACACTTCTCAAAGGAGAGGAACATTTTTTCTCACTCTGTAAAAGCTGCTGTTAAGTTTGAAACAAAACTGGTGTCAGATTAACAGCTGCAACACAAGAATGTTTTGAATTTTCCAACAAGAGCAAGAAAGAATAATGGAACAGGAATGTTAAAATATGAATGTTTTTCAAAGACTACTCAACAAAGAATTGCACGGAAACAACTGATAAAATGGTTAAAAATGATTTAAAGAAACCCTAGCTTCATTTCACAAAGAAGAGAAAATCTGCAGATGTTAGAAATCCAAGCAACACAAGTTAAAATGCTGGAGAAACTCAGCAGGCCAGGCAGTATCTATGGAAAAGAGCGCAGTTGACGTTTCGGGCTGACACCCTTCTGCAGGACTCAGCCCAAAACGTTGACAGCTGAGATCCTCCAGCATTTTGTGTGTGTTGCTCCCTATCTTCATTTTACAGGTTTTCTTAAAATTAAATAAAATTCCAGAACCATTTGATTTTACTTCATTTAATGGAAAACCTTTCAGAAAGTTAAGCTATTACATAAGTTCCCGAACAAAAGAATGTTAATTCATGTTTTACAATGATACAGTTCAGATATCTTGAAATGGAATTCAGAATCACAAGATTCGCTCATTGCTATTCATTTGGTTACTGCCTTGCCAGGCATGTGAGTCAAAGGTGTATCATACCTGGTTCCCAATCCTTATTATCTGGGTTAGTTTCAGTTAAATTTAGAGGGGGTAGGGTGGGGTTGGGGGCATGAAGGGGATAAAATGTTAGACACTGGTTCTCCTTAATTGAGGTGCATCAATATTCTTGGAAAATGCACACACAGGAAAGCGAGGAAAGGCAAGGCTAGGTCACAAAGAATCCTCTGGTTGAAAAGCCTATTAACATTCACCAGCTAGGCCAACACATATAGAACTGACACTGACTTGAGTAGAAATGTGGTAGTATTTGGTAGTGATAAGTTAGTGCACTCTGGATTGAGGGGTAGGACAGGTCAATAAAAAAGAATACTTTTTAAAATTGTAATCCAATCATTGACTGATTCTAGCCCAACAATGCAGCAAGGGGATACGTGATTCAGCGACTATATTATGCAACAATAGGTTTTGAAAAGTATTAAAAATAAGTCAATTTTCATTAAATTCCAAGACTATAAGTACCTTCTTAGAATGTTTTGCAGAGTTTACATTTTCCCTCATCTCAGAAATTTTAATTAAAATATGCTGTTAATCATCCAGTAAAAAGACCTGATTTTAAATGTTATGTGCAAAAGTCATCAGAATCAAATTCTGAACAGATTTGTGCTGAAATTTAATAAAAAAGACCACAATTTTATATAGTGCACCTGTATTAACGACTCCAGAAATAGGTTTAAATACTCTTTAGTACTTGCCATTCTCAATTACGACTATTAACCAACAGACCAGAAAAACGTTCTTCCATCAAAAAAGCTTGCAATAATCCCATTACACAAACTGTCCGGAATGTGCTGTACCGAGAGAAGCAAGTGAACATTGGGTCACAGCACATTTCTGGAAGTGACTGGCTGCACACTATTTAGCGATTGAATGGCAGAGGGCTGGGTGCCTTTGGAAAAACATTCTTTGCTTGTTAAACATGAAGACTGCAGGAGCAAACCTTTCATTTTACCGCCTGCAAAGCGGGGCTACGTTATGCATCACTGGAATCAATTTTCCAACTGTCCAGTTTGCAGAGACATAGACAGCAGTCTTCAGAATGCCACAGAAGGAACGGAGTCAAATTATCAAGCTGAGGAACATCAAACAATCTGCTGGAAGAACTCAAGGGGTCAAGCGGCATCTGTGGGAGGAAAGGAACAACTGATATTCCAGCCTGAGACCGTGCATCAGGGCTGAGAATGGAGAAGTGAGATGACCACTGTAAACAGTAGAAGGGGAGAAGTGAGGCAGGAGTCGGGGGTGATTGGCAGATTCAGGGGAGGTGTGATTCCCTTCCTGTTGCTTGACCCACTAACTCACATGAGCAGTTTTTTTTTGCTCAGATCCTGTTATAGCAAGCCAGAACCATTAGTGCCTATTGGTCATCTGAAACCAATCCCAGACTGACTTTCACTGATTGGTCATTGTCCCAATCAAGGACACAATTGTTCTGGGGTGAACTATTTAAATAGTCATCCTGGGGAGTGTGAGTTGAACTGAGTTTTGAGACTGGTGTAGTTTTACCAGATAAGGGTTATTTTGAATTCTATCTTGTCTTGTTGTTTGGTTTCGGGTCTCATCAGCAGCTACAGATAAACACACACCACAGATTCCAGCATCTGCTGCTTCTTGTGTTTCCGTGAAGTTGGTGCTTAGTTATAAATAAGGCAGAAAGATTTGAGAGAATGACCAATCAAAGAATTAACAGAAGCTCATCCTGCACAGTATAGGCACAAAACTAATGCTTACAATGCATGAGTGCAAAAGTCAACCACAGCAGCATCAGGACTGAAACATCTGCTCAACGGTATAGGATGAAAGGGAAATAGTCAAGCGGAATCTGGGAGGGAGCTCCTTCACCAAGGGCAGGAGTTCCCAACCTTCTTTATGCCTTGGACCAACTCCATTAAGCAAGGGGTACATAGACCCCCGGTTGGAATCCCCTGACTTAGAGTGTGGTGTGAATGTGGAACAAGCTGCCAGCAGAAGTGGTAAAATTTACCAGAAGTCTGGATAGGTACATGGATGAAAGGGGCATAGAGGACTATGATCCGAGTGCAGGTCGAAGGGACTGGGCTGGCATGGTCTAGATGGGCCGAAGGGTCCTTTCTAAGGCATAGTATTCTATAACTACACACAAAATAGCGGCATTAAATAGTTGTACAATTTAGGAATATCTGGTGTATAAATTATAAGTGCATCACACCATTAAGAAAACCCAGGTATGAAATGCAATGGATCTTGCCTGTTCACTGGGCAGGGAAGGCAGTGGCATCAACAAGAGGCCACGTATGAGAGACCTCTCTGTTGCCTCATTAGGGCAGCATGGTAGTGTAGTGGTTAGCACTGCTCCTTACAGTACCAGCGATGCGGGTTCAATTCCCACTGCTGTCCATAAGGAGTTTGTATGTTCTTCCTGTGACCGCGTGGGTTTCCTGCCTCAGAACAGAGATTGTAAATTGTCCTGTGATTAGACTAGGGTTAAATTGGGGGTTGCTAGGCAGCACGACTTGAAAGGACAGAAGGGCCTATTCTGTGCTGTATCTCAATAACTAGCTAACTAACTAAATAAATAAATAACATGATTGGTGGACATTTCCCTGCACTATTTAACACTAGTGGGAATGGTGCAACATTTCTTTGAAACAAGACATTAGCTAGGAGACTGGTAGCTGCAGGGAGAATGGCCCAGGGCAAGGATTCTCAACCTGGGTTCACGGCCCCCTTGCTTGATAGTATTGGTCCATGGTATAAAATAGGCGACACAGGAGGAACCCACTGGATTGCTGCTGCTGGAGAGTTTGGGAGGGAAGGTCTAGAAAAGATAGGGCCCAAGGTGTAGCGGCAACAATTGATCCAAAATCAAAACAAAACTATCGCCACCAGCCTGCGAACCCACGGAGTCGTTATATTTGTGTGCCATTGCTCTAAAGAGTCAAGTTCCTTATTCCGATCCTTTATTAGCAACGTACAATTAAGCACTGTTGAGCATTTTCTCATCAGTCAGCAAAGATATGACCTCTGAGGTCCCACGCTACAAACTGCCACGAAATAAGCATGAATACCTAATTTATTCCCTTCGCTTACCACAACCCCACTAATGTGACTCGTTACCATAACAAATATAATAAAAGGGCAGCACAAAATATATGGCGCCTACACAAGGTTTCAATGGTATAACAACCAGGCTCCTTATGCACAGAGTGAAAGTGCTTATTAAAAATAATAGTTAACCTTCTCTTCAGACTTCATGATGAATAAGACCAGTTTTACCATAATCCTAACAGGCTGGCATGAGACACAAATGCACTCTAACTACTCCTATCCTCTTCTCATTCCCTAATTATCTATCCAGCAAATACATACAGGGACATCTATGCCTTCTTTTGATATGCTAATCTTTGCAGCATCAATGAGCCAAGAAATAGCTGGCTAAAAGCCTTGTAATTTTTAGATTCAAATGCACCAGTCCTGTTCTCTGGAAGTGTTGCATTATTTTCGTAGCAACATTTGATTCCAGTCTGCAATCTCAGATTTTAGGTGACTATTATTAACTTCAGAAGGCTCATTTTGAGATATCACAATATATAATAGCACTGAAAGTGCAAGATGACTTTGGGATCCACCGTCCATTCTACACCCAATTTTATGATATTTATTAATCATTTGTTAATTTGTTTATTATTTGTTTTAATAGTTACCCTTAAGAGGTAATTCCAAAGTCAGCTTCCATAAATACCAATATATCATCTATATTAGCTCTCATCTGAGATTTACCTTTAATGAACAATCTGTAAGATCATCTGTAACAGGAGCTTTATCTGCACTGGAATCAAAATGCATAATATTTATGGAAATTATCCATTAGTTCAGAAACATGTAAATCTGTGTGTGGATTTTTATGACTGATGATAAATTAGTATTACAACAATTAATCAATTAATAATATTAAAAGTCTCTCAAATTTTCCTACACTATGATGAAGAGCTGAGGAAACTGACTTCTCTTGTCGCATTTGTGGTTGTCAACAAAATGATATAATTTAAACTGAGGACAAGAAACTGATACTGAATATTTTACAGAATCCCAAAGGAACATCATCTTGGCAGTTCAGTCACAAATCTGCTCGTGAACAAGTGGCAGCAGAGCTGGAGAAATGGCTGCACCAGTGATATCTCCATAAATATAAATGTCTTATACTCACGTTTATTGGGCCCCTGTGTTGCCAGCAGAGTATCTACATGCAACAGAACAAATTATAATCCGACACTTTGTGCTTCAGGGACAACAGAGGAGAAATCCAGTCACAATTCACAATAAACTTCTTTGGTCCTCTCATTGAATTTGGTTTGTGAAATTGCTTCCACATGAAGAACCCTGAAGTAGATCAACCTGTTTTATTAAGTGACTGATAAAACCATCCTTGCTTGTCCTCAAAGGTTTCAACTCTAAAGCTCTCCTATCCAGCCTTCTCTCTAAATATCAGGTCGTTCATTACTCATTGTTATTGTTACCTACCTGCCTTTCAGTCATCCTCTATGAACTGACCCCTACTCTCAACAAAACTTCATATCCGTGTCTGATGGCTCTGCAATGTTTACTCAGCTTTGCACTGAGGCCTGCTCCAACTGCTCCGGGCTTTGTGTCTGTGGACTCACTTTTGTTCTGAATGCTATTTGCTTACTTGTATTATTTGCATAATAAATAATAAATAAGGGGTGTATGGGGTGTCAGGGAGGGGTAGCACCTCTGGTGAGGGAACATGTCGCGTCCTTTTCAAGGCGGTTAGTCCACCTTTGGTCCCCACCTGGCACTCAGCTCTCACCTGTGGCTCCCCGTAGCTGTTTGCATGCGACAGCGGCCATACCCCGGGCAACGGCTTCGATGAGCCGGCTAAACCAGGTGAGGGTAGCCGACAGGTCTCAAACCCTCGGTGAGATAGGGGGTTGTCTATCCCAGCATGTGAAGACAGACTCCAGTGGATTGAGCGGACGAGACCAATGGAAGGTCCAACGGTCAAGAAGGTGGTCTCTGCAAGTGTTGTGGAACGTGTAGAGCAGGACAAGACACAGAAGACGTCCTGGTCATCCACTGCGCCTAGTCCTATCTCCAGCCGTCTCGACTCTATCTTGCCACTGGATCCAGATGGGAATTGGGAAGAGAGAGTGAGGCTGACACTGTGCAACTCTCCCTCACTTAAATCCACATCATGCGCTAGTCTTGACACCATCATAACGGTGTCGAGGTCTTCACTGACGACGACGATGGACGAACATGACATTACTTGCACGGTTTGTTATTTTTCTCTCTGAACATTTTGGGCTTTTGACAGTCTATTTTTTAATGGGTTCTTTCGGGTTTCTTTGTTTTGTGGCTCTCTGCAAGGAGACAAATCTCAAGGTTGTATAATGTATAGATAGTTTGATAATAAATGTTCTTTGAGCTTCTAATCCTTCATGGCTTCATTTCACCCTTTTCAATAAAGATTAGCGTTGTGTACTCTCTTCCTTGAAGCTCACGCATGATGAGAATATGTACACATTCTCATCATGCACGAGTTTTAAGTGAGTACATAACACTTATCTTTAATGAAAAGGGGTGAATTGAAGCCATGAAGGTTTGAAGTTCAAAGTTCAAAGTACATTATCGAAGTTTCTATACATTGTAGAACCTTGAGATTTGTGTCCTTACTGGCAGCCACAAAGAAACCCAAAAGAACCCATTAAAAAAGACTGTCAAAAGCACCCTTTTTGGGATGGCAGCATATGGAAAATCTGTTTATTTGTTTATCTAGATGGAGTAGATCCTTCTAGCCCTTACAGCCACACTGCCCCAGCACCCACGCTAACCCCGATTAACCCTACCCTAATCACAGAACAATTTACAATGATCAGTTAATCTACCCAGTTAATCTTTGGACTGTGGGAGGAAACTGGAGCATCTGGTGCATTCCATAGGGAGGGCATACAGAGATTGCTTACAGATGATGGTGAAATTGAACTCTGAACTCCGATGCCCCAAGCTGTAATCACGTTGTGTTAATCACTACGCTACAGTGGCGCCTGATGTAATGTAATTGTTATCACACTGGCATAATAGCTAATCAAGTGCCGCATGGCACAGAGTGTAAGGAGTTGCTGGGCTTTCTGTCATTGTTCATAATCATTAATTTTGCATGGGATTGCTGAATCTCTATCAAATTTGCCAGCACTTAGAGGGAAACACGTGTGACGCTACTACAGTTACAGGGTAAATGTGAGTGCACACCCTGTCATAATTTAGTACTATTTTAAAGTAATTATTTGTGGGAGTGGAGACAAGTCACCAATTGCCCCCTCCGGCCCTGTCCCCACCAACATCCCAACACTTGCTCATGGCCTTGTGGGCAGGCACACCCAGTTGCATGTGGTAGCAAAGTCTTACGTTGTCTCAGTCACATTCTTTCGCAGTTTTGTCAACCCTATCACTTTCCAAGTGCTACCACTAAAAAATCTTCCAATATCTTTTTAATTTCTTCATAGCATTCAGCCTTGCTACTTTACCCTTCAATAAACCTTAAGTACATTTGGAAATACGAGGGGGAGATGGCTATTCAGCCTCTTCTGCCTGATCTGCCGTTCAGTAAGATCATAGAACACAGAAAAGTACAGCCCAGTACAGACCCTTCGGCCATGATGTTGTGAGGTCATGGCTGATCTCTTACTCAGCTCTACATTCCTGCACCAACCCTAAAATTGCTTCACTCTTTTAATACCTAAGTGATTTATTAATCTCAGAGCCCTCACCATTTCTTCAGCAGAGAACTATAATCGTTCATTATTTGGGGTTGAGAGGGCTAATAAATTAGCCATGATGGAACGGATGAGCAGACTTGCTGGGCCAAATGGCCTAATTCTGCTCCTATCTCTCATGGTCTAAAAGGTCTAGATAAAGGGGATATGGATGTTTCTAATAGCGGGAGAGTCTAGAGCCAGGAGACACAGCCTCAGAATAGGATGTCCCTTTAGAACAGAGATTAGGAGGAATTTCTTTAGCCAGAGGGTGGTGAATCACTGGAATTCACTGCCACAGCCAGCTGTGGAAGCCAAATTATTGCATATATTTAAAGCAGAGGTTGATAGATTCCTGATTAGTAAGGTCGTCAAGGGTTAAAGGGAGAAGATAGGACAATTGGGTTGAGAAAGAAAATATGGTGGAATGGCCGAGCAGTCGCAATGGGCCAAATGGCCTGATTCTGCTCCTGTGTCTTATAAATTATCAAGCTGAAGCTTGAATATTTATTCAGAGCCTTCACAATTTTCTTCAGTAGAAAATTCCAATCATTCACTATTTCTAGGTGAAGAAATTTCATTTAATCTCCATCCACAGTGGCCAATTCTTTATTTTGAGATTCTGACTCTGTTCGATTGAAAGGGCTCAAAGTCCTTTTAATACCTGTCACATCTATGTGAAGTGCTTCAAGAAAATTCGAAGGAAGAAATCTCAAATAAATCTAAATGTATGAATTGGAACTAGTAAAGATGCAGAGATGACAACTTCACCAGCAAATAAACACATTTTACAAAACTGCAGAAATCCCCAGAGCTACAGAATTAACCATGAACTCTGTGAACATTCACAAACCAGCTATTCACCCATCATTAAAAAAAAGATTAACTTACTATTTGCATTTCCATCAAAAGCCTCACATACACCGAGTGGCCACTTTATTAGGTACAGTGAAACCCAGTATGGTCTTCTGCTGCTGTAGCCCTTCTGCTTCAAGGTTCCACCTGCTGTGCATTCGGAGATGCTCTTCTGCACACCTCTGTTGTAACACGTGGTTATTTGAGTTATTGTCACCTTCCTGTCTGCTTGAAACAGTCTGGCCATTCTCCTCCGACCTCTCTCATTAACAAGGCATTTTCGCCCACAGAACTGCTGCTCACTGGATGCTTTTTGTTTTTCAAAGTTCAAAGATTATTTTTATTTATTATCAAAGTATGTATGCAGTATACAACTCTGAAATTCGTCTTCACACAGACTGTCATGAAACAAAGAACAGCCAGAGAACCAACCCATTCAAAGAAAACCTCCAAACATCAGAACCCCCATACCCCATGGGCAAAAGATGCGCAAAGAGCAACAAAAGAAAATCAAAAACACAGAATATAAGACACAAAAGGCACATGTTACTACAGTTCAGATCACAACCTTCTCTGTAAACTTTAGAGACCGTTATGCATGAAAATCCCAGGAGATCAGCAGATCTCGAGATATTCAAACCACCCCATCTGGCACCAATAATCATTCCACAGTCCAACTCATGTAGATCACATTTCTTCTGACATTTAGTCTGAACCTTTTGACCGTGTCTGTATGCTTTTATGCATAGGATTGCTGCTACATTAGATATTTGCTTTAACCAGCAAGTGTACAGAATAAAGTGGCCACTGAGTGTATATACAAGTTATTTAAGATGTTTACTTCATTCTCAAAGATAATGATGAGTAGTGATGAGATCAAAAAAACCTTTGAACATTACAATGTACCGTGTTCTACATAACAACATTTACAGAAGTAGTATCCTTACAAATTCTATATCAACAAAATGTGAGGATATCTTAATTTAAATACAGTAAAAGAAATACCATGATACATGCTAAATTATGCAATTCCTTGAAGGTAATTAAAGAACAACTAATATAAGTAGTATCTATACATTGCACTCAATTTATTTGCTTAGTCCTTCAAAAAGATAATTTATGTCCACAACATAAACACACATTATAGGCAAAAAATATTAAAATATTAACAAAATAAATTACATTAAAAATCTCACAACACACACAAAATGCTGGAGGAACTCAGCAGACCGGGCAGCATCTATGGGGAAAATGTACAGTCCACATTTCAGTCTGAAACCCTCTGGCAGGACTGGAGAATAAAAGAGCTGAGGAGACGATTTAAAAGGTGGGGGGAGGGGAGGGAGAAAGGTGAAGGGTGAAACTATGGGGGGAGGGGTGAAGAAAAAAGCTGTGAAGTTGATTGGTGAAAGAGATACAGGGCTGGAGAAGGGGGAATCTGATAGTGGAGGACAGAAGGCCATGGAAGAAAGAAAAGGGGAGGAGCACCAGAGGGAGGTGATGGACAGACACAGGGCTAAAGTGAGAGAGGGAAAAGGGTAGGGGGAATGGTGAAAGAGAGGGATTGGGGACATTACTGGAAGTTCAAGAAATCGATGTTCATGGCATCAAGTTGGAGGCTACTCAGACGGAATATAAGATGTTGTTCATCCAACCTGAGTGTGGCCTCATCATAATAGTAGAGAAGGCCACGGATTGACATATTGGAATGGGAATGAGAAGTCAAAATAAAATGGGTGGCCACTGGGAGATCCCGCTTGTTCTAGTGGAAGGTGCTTGGCAAAGTGGAATCCCAATCTATGTCAGGTCTCACCGATATACAGGAGGCCACACCGGGAGCACCAGACACAACAGATGATCCTAACAGACTCACAGGTTAAGTGTTGCCTCACCTGGAAGGACTGTCTGGGGCCCTGAGTGGTAGTGAGGGAGGAGGTGTAGGGGCAGGTGTAGCACTTGTTCCGCTTGCAAGGAAAAGTGCCAGGAGGGAGATCGGTGGGGAGGGATGGGGAGGAACGAATGGACAAGGGAGTTGCGTATAGGGAGCGACCCCTGCAGAAAGCAGGATGGGGGAAGGGGGGAGGGGGAAGGGAAAGATGTGCTTAGTGGTCAACTTCCACAAGCCAAGCAACACATATAAAAGTTGCTGGTGAACGCAGCAGGCCAGGCAGCATCTCTAGGAGGAGGTAGAGTTGACGTTTCGGGCCGAGACCCTTCGTCAGGACTAACTGAGAGAACAGCTAGTAAGAGATTTGAAAGTGGGAGGGGGAGGGGGAGATCCAAAATGATAGGAGAAGACAGGAGGGGGAGGGGGAGGGATGGAGCCAAGAGCTGAATAGTTGATTGGCAAAAGGGATATGAGAGGATCATGGGACAAGAGGCCTAGGGAGAAAGAAAAGGGGGGTGGGGGAAGCCCAGAGGATGGGCAAGGGGTATAGTGAGAGGGACAGAGGGAGAAAAAGGAAAGAGAGAAAAAGAATGTGTGTATATAAATAAATAAATAACAGTTGGGGTACGAGGGGGAGGTGGGGAATTAGCAGAAGTTTGAGAAGTCAATGTTCATGCCATCAGGTTGGAGGCTACCCAGATGGAATATAAGGTGTTGTTCCTCCAACCTGAGTGTGGCTTCATCTTTACAGTAGAGGAGGCCGTGGATAGACATATCAGAATGGGAATGGGATGTGGAATTAAAATGTGTGGCCACTGGGAGCGCCTACTTTCTCTGGTGGACAGAGCGTAGGTGTTCAGCAAAGCGGTCTCCCAGTCTGTGTCAGATCTCGCCAATATATAGAAGGCCACATCGGGAGCACCGGACGCAGTATATCACCCCAGCCGACTCACAGGTGAAGTGTCGCCTCACCTGGAAGGACTGTCTGGGGCCCTGATTGGTAGTGAGGGAGGAGGTGTAAGGGCATGTGTAGCACTTGTTCCGCTTACAAGGATAAGTGCCAGGAGGGAGATCAGTGAGTAGGGATGAATGGACAAGGGAGTCACATAGGGAGTGATCATCTGCAGATTTTCTCTTGTTTGTGATTAAAAATCTCACTCAGATTTCTTTTATATTTTAAGAATGCATCAGGACCATTTCACGAAGCAAAACTAGCAGGTGTACAGGTGTGCCTAGTAAAATGGCCACTGAGTGCAGATTACAAACTTTGTATACATGTTACTCCAAAGTTTTCAATGAATCGACTAAACAAAATTACCAGCTGGCATGTGAGAAAGATGTAAAAGTGCTCAAAAATAATTAAACCCTTGGGTCAAATTCTTTAATAGTTTAGTAGAGAATGACTATCTGGAGATTTTAGCTCTGTTATTTATAGAAAGATCATTAAAAAAACTAATTTTTGAATTCACTATAAATGAAGTCACGTTCTCCGTTCAGCATGAGGTTGATGCCTTTCAAATTGGAGCATGATGTCTAACATATATTGGGTTTTGAAGAGCAGGTGCTCTCCACAAGCCACATTAATTTGATCTTGGCAAGTTATTAACTCACCAAGTCATTAAAAATCAAACTGCTTAATTAATGGGCCATAAATTACACTACTGAATGAGTTTTGCTGAACTACATTATGGTAATAATATTAAAGTCACTTGACTAAGAAAATACGGAGCCAGATAAACATCACTGCGCCTCAACCTTGCTCTGACATGGTTATTCTCCAACGGCACATTAAAGGTAAGGTCTGCACCAACATTACCATAAAGGCAACTTGAACACAAATGAGAAATTAAGGCTCTTCATAATGTATACCAATAAAAAAAAATTTGCTCATGATTAATTACAAGATAAGACATTTCTGTCAGTGTAATGTACCAATGTTCAATTTTACATTTTTTGAACAACTGTTTTATATGGCTTTAGGGATAATTAAGTTTGCTCTAGTTCTTTATTTCATTTAGAGAGACAGCAGAGTAAAAGCTCTTTCTGGCCCATGAACCCGTGCCACCCAATTACATCCATGTGACCAATTAACCTATAGCCTGTAACATCTCTGGAATGTGTAGCAGGCCAGTGATCAGCACTGGCGTCGTAAAATCGTTTCGCCAGATGCTACGCTACCTGGCTGCCTCCAGTACTCAAAGTTCTGAAAGTACAACTCTTACCATTGCTAGTTTAACCAGGGAACTATTTCTCTTAATATAATGGGCTGAAGGGCTTGTTTCCATGATGTAACGTTCAATGATCTTAGCAACTTAGTTCACTTTTTCACCCATTCTGACAAGTCTAATCATATTACTTTGCAACTTTTAATACCTGCACCCTACTAACAGAGTCTTCAAAATGTGCAGGCTTTAAATAACACCGGACCAAGAGCTTGTGAACAACCAGAAAACAAATTGTGGAAATGATGTACTATGAACATTCATGCTGGTTTATTTATCTCCGAGCTTTGAAGAAGGTGAACAGCATTGATTTTTCTGAGGATCAAGAACATACACACACAGTGTGATTGGATGTGTGAATTTACCAAGAGTTGGTATATTTAAACCTGTTACACATGATTCATCTTCAAACATCCAGGGTATAGATAGCTTGCCTGGAGTCAAATCGTGATTTTGATTGCTGAGAAACTTCTTTTGACATGAATGCGTGAGAATGAACTCTATTTGAATAACCCCACAGCAGGTCGGCAAAGCAGGCTTTAATCGAAGGTCAGTGACTTGGACAGAGTCTGAAGAAATGTCACTGTGATTTCAGCACAGTTTGATATGAATTATTCTCAATTTCACCACTGCCGACCCTATTTTCCCATCCTTTCCTGAAGGGATCTCTAGACATGGGTCTTTCCAATGACATCAACATCCCAAAATAAATATTAAAAAACTTGACTTTTACCAACCCAATTTTCTCTTGTCCTTTCCTAAAGAGATCTCTAGACATGGGTCTTTCCAATGACATCACCATCCATCACCATCCTAAAATAAATATTAAAAGACTTGACTTTCACTAACCCAATTTTCTCTTGTCCTTTCCTAAAGAGATTTCTGGACATGGGTCTTTCCAATGACATCAACATCCCAAAATAAATATTAAGAGGAATTTTACTTTTGATGGCAGTCATTTGTTAAGTAAGCAAATGTTAGCAGGCTATCAAACAAAGCTTTGCATGCCCTTAAACAAGGCTGGCATGTTTCTCTCTGGTGGCTCAGTAAGAAGTAAAGGGCTCCAGTGGTTAACCTAGTTGAGATCAGCTCTTTCAGAAAAGACTAGGAAAGTGTGTACTGCTTGGTGATTTTTAGAGGTCATGGTCATGTCGAGTATAAATATACATAACTCAGACTGAAGTGATTGATGGTAGAGCAGTGGCTAGATATGGTCTACATGTAAGACATTCGACAGGGTCCCTCAAAGTAGCCTAATCCAGATGATTAATATGCATATGACGAATGCTAATTTAGTAGTTTGGATCAGAGCTGGCCTGCCCAAAGACAACAGCAGGAAGTGATGTTCTTCTGCCTGAAAGTCTGCGACAAGCAATGTGTGAGTGAGTAAGTTTGAAAGTGACACAAAGGTTGGTGGAATTCTGGTCAGTGCAAACGGCTGTGAAAGAATAACGCAGTTACAGACATGGGTGGAGAGATGGCCAGTAGAGTTTAATCTACACTAATGTGTGGTGTTGTACTTTGGGTAGTCAAACACAAAGAGAAATTATACAGTTAAAGGGACGACATTTAATAGCACTTATGTACAGAGAGATTATAGGACCTAAGTCAATAGTTCCCTGAAAGTGGCCATGCTTAGGTTGGGTGGTGAATAATGGCATGCTTGGGGCACTGAGCCTAAGCGTGAAAATAAAGTAATATTATAGCTATATAAAACTTTGATTCAACTGCACTAGGGAGAATTATGTGCAATTGTGGTCACCCCATTAAAGAAACAAGTGGAAAGGGCGGAGAAGAGAATTACCACCAGATGCTGCCTGGATTACAGGGTATGAGTTACGAGGAGAGGTTAGACAATTTCCTCTAATGTATCAGAGACTGAGGGGCCATCGGATCAGTTTATAAAATTACGAGAGCAATACAGAGGACAGATGGTTGGAATCATTTCCTGGGGTTAGAAGGGTGAAGTACTGAAGGGCACACATTTAAGGTAAGGGGACAAAGTTTAAAAGGGGTTTTTTAGGGCAAGTAGTTTTATTTACTTATTTATTGATCGATACAGTGCAGAACAGGCCCTTCCGGCCCACTGAGCCACATTGCCTAGCAACCCACTGATTTAACCCCTAGCTAAAACACCGGACAATTTACAATGACCAACTAACCTACTAACTGGTACGCCTTTGGACTGTGGGAGGGAATCAGGGCACTGGGAAGAAGCCCATGCACTTCATGGGAAGGACGTACAGACTCCTGAATTCTGAACTCCAATAGCGTCACGCAAACCATTAAGCTTGAGTGGCGTTTTTTTCCTGGAACTGGCTGCTGGGAGGGGTGATAGAAGCAGGTAAAACAGCGTCATAGAGAGGTACAGTACAGAAACAGGCCCTTTAGCCCATCTAGTCTGTGCCGTACTATTTAAACTGCCGACTCCCATCAATCTGCACTGGGACCATAGCCCTCCATACCCCTACCACCCATGTACCTATCCAAACATCTCTTAATCACTGAAATCAAGCTTGCATGCACCTCTTGTGGTGTTTAAGAGACTGTTACGACAGACAAATGAATATGCAGAAAGTGGAAGAACCTGAAGAGATTTAGTTTAATTTGGCATTATGTTCCACGCAGAATTGCATGCAATAATCCATGCGGAATGTAACCCAAGTTTTATATCAGTGGTGTGAAGGCCCTCTTACTGTGCTGTGCTGTGTTGTTCAATGTTCCACTGTGCAACTGCGACAATGCTAGAACATTCTACAGCACTGAATGAGGGTTGTGATCACTACTCGTGGAACTGCAATGGCTCTTTGGGCCATTGCTAACCAATAAAAGTCTTTGCACATGGGCAACAGATGCAAGACAGCCATTCTAAAACAATGCGAGAGAAAGGGTAGGGTCAATCTAAAACAGGGCTTCCCAATCTTTTTTTAGGCATTGCACCAATACCATTAAGCAGGGGGTCAGTG